>NC_056740.1:258742675-259042675 GCF_019279795.1 Protopterus annectens | reverse complement strand
AGTGAAGGCACATTGTCTGCAATTATGTGCCTATTGTACTTCTGTACAGGGTCCCATGCCCTCTGCAGCCCATTGCAATCACACCATACCTACTATCTGTCATCAATGTGCAGGGTACTAGCAACATAGCGGGGATATTTTGGCAAGTGTGTTTGTGTATGACACATGGGTTCAGGACGTATTCCGGGTAATAGTAGGGTTGCATACTTTGTTTACCAGGCCTTTTGCCAGATGTAGGGGTATGGTTTGCCAACACAATCCCTTGGCTGACAGACATCTGTACTCCTCATGAGATGGACATTGTGACATATGAGATGGACACCATATAGGAAAACTACAAAACCCACTCCCCAACATGTCCAGTGGTTAGACACTCACAGCCACCTCCACACAGGTTCTGACAGTCAAACACACACACACACACACACACACACATGCAGACACACACACACACACACACACACACACACACACACACACACACACACACACACACACACACACACCTGCCTTGTCCTGGAATAGAACCCCTACCAAATTAGTGTATCACACTACAGCATTACACAGTTACAGCTCGCGCTAGGGAGATTACTGGGTTACAGCAGTTCCAGAGGTGTATGTCTAGATGGGTGACATCAGCAGAATTGCCAAAGGTGGTCATGTAAATTGTAAAGAGTGTGCATACTCTAAAAAGCATTGGTCTTGTCTCAGGCAGACAGAGACACACAAACACACATACACGGTTGGTCTCTCGTGGAATTAAACCCCTACCTAACTAGTTTATTATACTACAACAATACGCAGTTACAGCACACGCTATAGAGAATACTGGGTTACAGCAGTCCTAGAGGTGTATTTCTAGGTGGGTGGCATCAGCAGGACTGCCAAAAGTGGTCATGTGGGTTGTAAAGAGTGTGCATACTCTAAAAACATAGTTTCTTTCACAGGCAGGCAGGCAGATGCACACACACACACACACACACACACACACACACACACACACACACACACACACACACACACACACACACACTCACACACACGCACACATGCACACAGTTGACCTGTGTCTGGGATTAGAACACCTACCACACTAGTTTAACACACTGCAGCATTATGCAGTTACAGCACATGTCATGGGATTACTGGGTTACAGCAGTCCCACAGGTGTATTCGTAGATGGGTGACATCAGCAGGATTGCCAAAGAAGGGCATTTCAAGTGTACCGTGGGTTGTACATGTCTGTTACCTGCGTGTACCAGCTACTTACTGTCACAAAACCACATTTATACCTGCTTAAAAGTGTCTTATGCAGTCCTAATTGACAGTATCAACAAGGCTTGCAGGTAGGCCTGAGAGGTATAGTTGTAGCACAACAGGAACCTGAACTGGAGTATGGCCATCTGTGGAATGGACAACTACTATTACTATACAGGGTTACAGTGGGCATGCTCATACACTTAGTAGCACAGGGCCATTTGGGATGCACTATGACAACTACACAAGGTTATACTGGGCATGCTCATACACAGTAACAAAGGGCTTGTTGGATACACTGACTCAAATTACACAAGGTGGCAGTGGGTACACTCGTACATTTAGTAGCACAGGGCTGTTTGGGATGCACTCCGATTCTAACTATTGAAGGCCACAGTCTGCATGCTCAAACACTTACATGTACAGAACACATTGTAATGGACTCCTATTGTAAACACACAGGTTTACAGTTAGGTACATCTTACCTGTCAGTATATATGCACATCATACTGGTTAACTACCTGATACCTGTATGTGGCCTGTAAATGATATATCTGTGTCTGTGCTGTGTGATACACATGCATACATGTACATGAAGTACTGACATATATATATATATATATATATATATATATATATATATATATATATATATATATATATATATATATATATATATATATATATATATTATGTATACACATTCATGCATGTGTGGACGTGACAAACAATAGGTTACCTAGGTCACACAGGCGGATGCTACCTACAGCATGTGTCACACACCTTGCTGCCTTAAAAGGCATACATTGATAGCAGGTTGTGGACAGTGGCATTATACGTGGAACAGTGGCATGTGCAAGCATAATGTGTGAGCCACCTTGTGTAATGGTACTGAGGTGCAGTAGTCAAGATGACCTCTCCCGGCTGTGTTAGTAGTTGTCATTATTAGCAGGACTGCTACCCTAAGTATATCTCACATTGGTCATATACACAAGTTCTGCAGCTGTCCATCACCTTACATGGGGCATTTGCTACCAAGCATGTTAATGCCACGTGCAGTGATGTCATGGTATGGGTAGCAACTGCTAGCCAAAAACAATGAGCCAATGTCCTGCTGTTCTTATGAGGTTGTCCAGTGTCTGTCATTCCGGGCTGTCATGACCAAACAACGAGCCTTCAACACAGAGCACATGCGTCCATGTTGCACGTGTGTGTGGATAATACCTAAGTCGCATTTACCCATATAGCCACACTCCAAGGCAAATGTCCTACGCACAGATGTAACACCCTGACACCTACATGACAATTGCATTGGATGTTTATGCTAACCAGTGCTAGATGTGTGGCTTTAGTAATCCATTTGCTCAATGTAGAACCTACAATGGGGAATACATCTGTGCAGTGAGGAACACCTGGCTGAAGGCTCTGTAGTGCACAATTGCACTACCACCATATAACTCAGATCCAAACATGTGGGCCATAACAGTGGTATGGACCATTCCAGGTGGTGGTGTACAAATATTCGTAAAGGCTACTCACATGTAAAGACCACTACTCTGACATAACGCATCACAGATAAGTCAGGTAAAGGTGACAGTGGCAAATGCTGCATTCTAGGTTGTATCCTCATATACATCCACCACCATGTTCCCAGACTACCAACACATATCGATATATGGTATGACATAGTATGGTAAACCACCAGATGACCCTCGATTGGTGGACTGTACCTAAGCCTACATCAACTGTGCAAAGTACCCATGTACAGACACAGCTGCATAATGTGTTATGCAATGCAATAATACCACTGTTTGTAACCAGCTCAGTTGTACACATACCAGGGTCCCTTGGATGTTGTCAGCAATAACACGGTCGATTGTTGCTGTACACCAGTAAACAACACCCTCATGGTTGGATATGACCTAACCGTACCTGCCCTGGATATGTACATCCCACACTCATACAACATAAATTATATTACCGTAGCTTTCATTTACCTTTCTACATACAGGTGGCTACAGTCATTACACACATGCACATGGCAGATAGCATGCTAACAGTACATAAGGTTCAAAACCTATGTTGACAGAGGTAATATCCCCTCTCTACTGGTCACCCATGACACCTATCATATCATACAACACCCCATGTGGCATGTATGTCTTTAGACATGTCCACCTAATGCAATGCCTACAAACATACCCAAATAACATGATCATAGGACCTACACAAGGCCTGTATTGACAGACTCAGGGAACTCCAGCTCTGCTCTGTATGTTCCTGAGTAGTCACAGGTGATATGTTCATGACATGTTTGGACATGACTACTAATTGGTGGGGCTTCCTTGCAGATAAATGATTGCTGAGAACAGCTCACTGGCCTTTACCCTTGTCTTCCAGCATACCACTCTTTTACCCACTCCATGCTCCAGGTAACTATACCTGTGATGTCACCCACTATGGATGTGATGTCTCTGAACACAGTAGCTTACTACACAGCTATCATGCTCTTGGATCATTAGAACAGTAAACATAATTGGAACATGGGAGAATATAACTGTGATGTGGAAGTTACAATGTGCATGCAGGTATTGTCATACTGACCTGTGGGTAGTCAACATGTATATATGGGACTCCCGCAAACACCAACATCCCCCGGCACATGCAACTACACCTGAAATAGGAAGCTAGAACGTCAGGATCGACATGCTGTTAGTGTTGTTACACATGATACATACTGACAAACATACAAAATGCATTCTACAACTGCAATACATGGTATGTCTGCTGCCTGTCAACACTACTCAACAATATTAATCTACAATTGTCTACCTAGTATGTTCACCCTGTGGATCAGACCATATGAACATGTCCCTGCACCGATGGTGTGGATGACAGGGATGCGGCACAGGCATCATCATATGCACATGGTGATAATGTTTCCCAGGGGCCTAGGCTGTGCCATTGGATGACATCATGCATGTGTGTTAGGGGCTGTAATATCATTGGGTGTGTGTGGATGTTATGCGTGTGTGTGCTGAGGTGCCCTACATTTGTTTCCAGTGTGTGTGTATGCATGCACACAGTTCTGGCATGTGGCTGGCCTGCACTGGGGTAATACAGACAGCTGCAGACTGTACAAGGCAGGTTTCACAGTTCACGGTGTCTGACCATGGCTACATGATCTGCGCCTGCCAGGGGTTGCAAAGGCACTACCAGGCAGAGGTCCAGATTTGGTACTATCTGATAACACATGTCCACTGGATTCGTGTCCCTGTTGGGACTGTCCAGGACCATGTGCACATGGCCTGCTGTGTCCTGGTGTGGACTGCACAGCACCACCTGCACTGCTGCTTCTACCGCCACTATGGAAGTGGGCATATGCAGTAGCATGTTCATGTAGACCTTCAACAGGTGATGTAGTTGACCTACGTCAATGTGCTTGACACCTCACTCCCACCAGATGTTCCAGCACAGACATTCCACGCCAGAGGATTGACATGCCATGGTCAAGGACTCCCACCATGTCACCCAATCGTCTATCCAAAACATCTGCAAGATGATGGTAAGCATTTGCAAGTGCCCGGATGTTGTCAGTTAATGAACGGACAGCAGCCCTCTGATGCCCCAGACCTTCTCTGTTGTGCCATTCAGCATGTGCTTGTGCCTCCATTACAGCCCGAAACATGCGTCTGGTGACTCCAGCTGATGTGCTTGGCCTCGCAGGGGCATGTTGGCCAGTGGTCCTCCTACGAGCAGCACTGGGCACATGCCTGTGTAGGACATCATCAGTCTGTTGACTGGGATCATGGTGTGCAGGCACACCTTCCATAGTCAACACACTTCCCTGTTCCATGCTACCACCCGTCAACTGTCCTTCCTCTATGGCTGGTGGTGATGGGGTATGTTCAGGAAGGGGAACTGTGTACGAGGATGAGGGGAGACAGGTGGAATGGCAAACAATGGCACAGATTCAGCTCCTGACAACCCTGCCTGTGCCTCAAGCATGCTATCATCATCACTGCTAGAGTCTGTGGGGACACTAACATCAGGTGGACCACAGGAGGGCAACGCACCTACATCAACACCTGTGAGGGGAAGACAAGAACTGTACATTACAAGTTATACCAGACACACACACACACACAGACACACACACACAGACAGACAGACACACAGACAGACACACCGACAGACAGACACAGACAGACAGACAGACACACACACACACACACACACACACAGACAGGCACACACACACAGACAGACAGGCACAAACAGACAGACACAGACAGACAGACACACACAGACACACATGGACAGACAGACAGACGGATGGACACACAGACAGACAGGTGGACACAAAGACAGACACACACAGACACACACTGACACACACAGACACACTGACACAAACAGACACACACTGACACACACAGACAGACACACACTGACACACACGCTACATGCAGGTGATATGGCAGATGGCAATCAGCTTAGACAATTATAGTTTCAGCTTAGGCAATTATAGTGGTACTTATCATACGTCCCTGAGTTGCACACAACAGCATGCATGTGTTAAAGCAGACGGCATGCACCTTACATAATTATAGTGGTGGTTAGCATACATACCTGTATTGCACCATTTGTGTTAGTAGCCTATGCCCCATACTGCAACACAATGCATGCACTTTGCACCATTGCACTGCACTGCCATGGTGTGTGCCACATACGCCACATGTTAACAGACCATCTCTCACCTTTGTACATCTGCCACTGATGCTCTGTGTTGGCCACCACCCCTATGTGTGAGGACATGAGCTGTAGGGTATGTCCACTGCATACTAGGTTTGCCTGAGCCCTAGCTTGCATATCTCCCCCAAAGCAGTGCATGTCTGTTCAAAATTATTCCGTCTACCCCTGAGCTGAGTATAGACATTGTGCATGTGGCTATATGTTTGACATGGCTGTCCTTACTTTGCAATGGTGCCACAGACCAGCACAGGTTTACAGTAGACCGGCCTGCTGTGTGGCATATGACCTTGCCAATCACATGTAGTATGACATGTCTTCTGCTGACGTGTTGAATGACATGCATACATGTGTAACACAATGGTGTCCTTTCCAATCTACAGTATGGTAATAGTATCCCAGTGCAAGGACATGTTATACTAACATGGGCCTTCAGCTGATGCAATGTTGTCTGTCCACCCTACAAATATGCAGGGACATACTGCACATTGAGCTGATGTGCATACCCATTGCAGGGCATCATGTGTCTTCACAATTGCTATACAGTGTGAGCTACTGACACAGTTCATAACAATGACTATGTTCACATACAATACATATCTAATGTGGAATATGGCCCACATCACCGAGGTGTATACACAATAAACCCTAATGTAGAATGTGTGACACAGGTCACAGTAGGGTATACGGCTGACACCCCTGCACATCTGCAACCATATTATGGATACCTGGCAACTATGCCCACACATGGCTAACTTCTATGTCCCACATGCCATCTGTGTACTTCACACACATGAGCAGCAGGCATGACAGTGATGTCTGACACCAGCAAGGTGAATGTACTGTATCTGTGGCTTGATGTGGATGTTTGTGTATGTTGTGCAACACATGTATGTATTTGGATACTGTATAGGTGAATACTTCCATTTCCTGACATACTCCAGATGTCCAAGACATGTTATGTGGTGGTCACATGTTATGCCTACACAAGCTGTGCACAGGCCTGTATGATGTTTAGTGTTTCACATCTGCAATATCACCATTACACAAAGGCCATAGTTGTATTGTGTCAAGCCAATGTACAACAGGGTGTACACACATGTACATCACTTCTACTGTGTGTGTGTTGCTTCATGTCTCTGGCCATCCTCCATGGCCATGTGTACACATGTTCAGACCAATGGTTGTGATGGCCATCTTATTTCACATGTCAGTGTTATCCCATATGACATACACCCATAGATGTCATATGCCCCACTGAGGACAGGGTTATGCAAACAAAGGGTGGTATGTATGGGATGTGAGACATGTTTTGCAGGATAGTTGAGCAGTGTTGCAGTCAGCCCACTACATGTCATGGACATGTCTGATAGCACATGACACTGTGTGACATTCATAGCAAGGGTATACTCCGAAAGGGTGTATCCTGTGGGTCGGGCATACTCCAACTCCAACACATTTAGTGTGTGTGCACACATATGCTCTCTGTACAGTACTGTTCGTATTCCCAATATGTGTAATGCTGATATGTAGTACCTGTCTGTGCAGTGGAACACACCTACACCATTGTATTCACTGTTGTCCACACATCTGGCAATGACAGTTTGGAAGATTTAATGTAGGTGCTTCATATAGTCTTCAATTGTTTCACATAGGTAAATAGTGTGATGCATTGCAGGTCTGACCAGTGTCCATTAACAGGACCACCATACATTATGTGTACATGTGTTATGGCAGATAGCATGCTATTAATATGTTCCGTGCCTTATCAGGCCTGATAAATAATAGCAATCTCACCTGACACAGGCTGCTGTCATGGCAAAATGCCATAGGTACCTAAACAGAAGTGTCACAGCAGTAAGATCATTATCCACACCTCTGTGATAGCTACAGGGTGCAATGTCCATGTTAGCACATAAGCCAGCACAATACACTATATTATGGAGTATGAACATCTGTGCATACATAGAGTAGCAGACTATAGTATGTGGCATGTGTGCATACATGCCTTGCATATGATGTTACATTACATATTGTACAGTAACATATGTAATTCTGTGATATATAGTTGTGTTTTATGTGCAGTAGTGACTTACCAGACAACTCCAGGCTCAGTGGTTGAGAGACACCCACCTCCACAATACCAGCTAAAGCTTGTGGATGGAGGTCTGCAGGTGTCCCCAGGTTGGCGAATAGCTCCTTGGTACATGTGAGTGGCCCCACACCTGTTGCACCTTGTTCCCTGGCGATTGCATTAGCACGCTGTTTCGCCCATCTTATCAGGTCAGTGCAGTATTGTCACACCTGCTGATAAGTGTGATTGTGACTGCCAACATCATTTACCCTCCTGCAGAGTTCCTCCCACAGGACATCCTGCTGCTGTGCATCCTGTGGCACATGGCTGAAGAGCATTGTGTAGTTGTCGAGGAGGTATGGGATGAGGACCTCATCCTCCAAGTGGCTGTACAGCTGCAGTCTGCTACGTGGCATACCTGGAAGACATAACGATGGAGACAGGTCACAGTAACTCACAGAGAAGTACAGCAGTACAGCTGAACATACATGTGTATCACATTTATTAAGATTACAAATACGTCTTTGTAAATCTACATGACACTAACACCACTGACATGTATAGGTCACACACATTTGACACCTACTGGTGATGTGATGTTATTGCCATATATGTGTGTGTGTCATGTGATGGCATTGCTCATACACCATGTGGATGTTGTCGTGGGCATGTCTGTTTGCCTGTAGTAGTGTCTTTACCTATCAGCACATGCCTGGATGTGTTCACATTAATGCAATCGACCTTAATGCTGTGTTTATGCCACATATATAATCATACATAGCCATTAGGGACATGACCTGTGACCCTGCAGACTTGCAAGCATGTATGTGTTTTGCCATATATATCTACATGGCACTGTACAGTTGTGTAACATCCTGCCATGTATTGCCTGTGTTGCACATGTGTAACACATGGGACAATAGCTAGCCTGTTGGTATTTGCAGGGTTGGGTATCAATTATAGCATGTATGGTCATAGTGATCTAGTAGGCTATATGCCCTGGGCCATTTATGAGCCTAGGCAGACAGGTTACCTAGCTGTAGGCAACAGACAGGTAAGTTTCAGTGGCCAGTTCAATCAGTGCCACATAACTGATACACATGGTTACTGATATATTTGTCATGCGGTCATCACACCATGTCACAGAGAGGGGCGATGTGCAGCTTCGCTGGACAGGGATGCATAGTATGGCAAGAGTATGTTAAGTGTATGGGACAGGGATCTGTCAGGCATGTTGTGATCCTTGTACTAGAAAGGTGGATGTCCATGACGTATGTGTTTATTTGGGCTCAGGATGTGTTAAGTATAGCATGTCCAACACCTCTGGGTTGGACATGGCTTTATTCAGGGTAGGCTGCATGCTACATAGTGCAGATAGGGATTGTGAAGGGCAGTGTAGGCCATCTACACATGGGCAATAACCCTTAAAGGAAATATGTGATCTATTATGGGTCACATGGGTGTTGAGTATGGCTGAACAGTCATCTCTATATTCCTGGATGGCACCCTGTCATGATTAGGAGTGCCACATACGACTACCTGTCTTTTGTGGTGACATAACTATCAAAGGGAAGTACTGTCCAGCTGCATCCCATACACACAGTTGCCATTATGTTGACCGCTGCCTAGGTGGTAGTTAATGGGTACAGGGTTTGTAACATAGGGGATGACAATGCAATACTTAGCTGTCAGATTGTGGCCATACATCACACACCACACATCTGACACACTAAGGCCCTTCTGTATGTTGAATGCAGCACACAATGAGTCAACTATTGCTCCTAGTTCATAGTCATTTGCAAACATCAATAGGCTGATGCCTTCTGTGTTAGTCTATGCGGTATAGATAACAAAGAGGGGGAGTACCAGGAATGACTCCTGTATTACTGTGGCTGGCACTGGTTTGATGTGCGTGTATTCGTCAGACACCATCTGTAGTGTGGGTTCGGCTAGCAGTCCAGTTGCCAACCATTCCTGTGACATAGGAATATACACCTAGTTTACTGAGTGTAGCTGGAACACAGTATGGATGATGGTGTCCTACAACCTGGCAAGTTCATGATATGCAGTGTGAATCAACTCTACTGTCATCTACATCTGTACCGAGTACATCAATTATGTTGACCACGGTTCATGGCCATACAGACCAGACTCAGCTGGGTAGTTGTGCACTATGTCCCATTATCAATGGTGTCTCCCCCTTTGTGGGGTGTGATAACTGTTGCTGTGCACCATTCAGTGTGTACACAGCCTGACATGGAGCTATGATTGAACATGATGTGTATGCGGATAGCTGAATGTTTTTACATTTGTGTAGGATACACCCTGGGGTGTTGACAGGTCCCATGAAAGCTGTATGTATGGCTTTAGAGAGTGCAGCTTGTACCTGCATAGTCGTTAGTACAGGGGCCCTGTACTGTACATGGATATATTACTAAGTGTACCTGTTGGGGGTAGGGGAGGTGGGACTGGGTTTAGTTTCTCCGAGACCCTATCTGGATGAACGGGTGCTATTTCTGTAGATGCAGTACTTCCCATGCCATAGTGCTGTGCAGCACGGCAGGTCTTGTCATTGCTATTATGATTAATGACACAGCTATAGAATGCTCTGTGCTTGGCCTCATAATATGTGGCTGATTAGTTTCACAGTAGCTTTGCATGGTTTTATATGGTGTATCTGCATCTTACTGAGGCTGACCAGGGATCACCTGCACTCATGTGTGTTCACTCTTGCAACAATTACTACCTTCTGTAGTACAGTTTAAAGCATGGTACCACCAGTTTGCCTACTTGTATGTGTTGGGTTGAATCCTGGTTCTGTTTCAATGTCACAATCACTGCACATATGTGACTGCTTAAGGTTCATTTGTGTAGGATTCAGCATTTGCACATGCATTGTCAATCTGCATGGGTGCCATGGCACTCATCACTCTGCTCTTAGGAAACAAAACACTGGCATTGGAGACTAACTATGTGTAGCATACTGTTAGCCCTGTTTCTGTGACTACTGTGATCCAGGTCAGTGGGGTCGATGGAATCCAACATGCATTGAGCGCAGGTGTTGGTACATGAGGAGTCTTCCCAGTTCATACTGGAATAGTTCAGAATAGCCATTATTATGGTTCTGTCTCAGACTTAATTTTCCCCATTACAGCACATTATGACAGTTGGGAGGTCTGCAGCCTAGTGGGTGATCTGTCTCAAGGTGCATTTTGAATTCCACTTTGGCACAAAGGTAGTTGCTCAGCATAATGCATCTGATGTTATGCAAGTGCAATTAGCGTGGGGGTGTACATATCCTTCAGGAATATGGACACACCTGTGGCTCATGTGTTCCAATAAAGGATAATGGGTAAGAGGTAAGGTATGTGTTATAACATGGTCATGCAGGTGTGCTCTCCGGAGCATTGAAACATGTCTCAGCCACTGCACAGTTATGTTCTCCATGTTAGGTATTGACATATGTGTGTCTGTATAGTGTTTCTGACATGTATCATTGTGTAGTGAAACTCGCAGTTTATTGCTTGCCTGTCCCTGTAACAGCAGTAGACCCTCACTTGAACCATGCATGATGAAGGCCTATAGGAGAAGCATGAGCCCTAGGCAGTATCCAGATTCCCAGGGGTGACAGGTGCAGGCACTGTCTGGCAAAGCGTCATGGTCTGTCAACCATGTTATCCCAGGACGACAGATACTGGATACCTTGTGACATACACCACTACACTAGACAATTGTGGAATACAATCCTTTTGTCCCTGTACTGCAGTATCATTCTGGCCAATGGCAGAATGCTACCCAGGCCTTGGGACATACATGCATGGGCTACAAGACCTGACAGTTCCTACATGTGTTTCCATGCAGTCCAGGCTACTGCATCACAGGTCCTGCACAACAACATGGAATATGCCAGAGCTATGTGTATAGTTCAAAAGGTGGTCTGAGTGTATGAGTATGTGGCTAATCATAGCAGACAGGCAGCTGACAGTATGTATGCCCTCGTATAGGTTGGTATGTACCATAGTGCTAGAGTTTGCATTCACAAATGAGTACTGTTGGGTATGTTTCCAGTCATGTGTTCAGAGGTGTGGCACAAATATGCAAACTATGTCATACAGTTTGTGTATTTCGGTGTCTGTCTCATCCTGCTTGGGGGGGGGGGTCACTTGTTTGCCCAGATACTTAGACGAGTCTGTGAATGTGTGTGATTTTCAGTAGTGTGTGTGGGTGTCCTTACTGTATTCTGGTAAGGATATGTGTTGGTTGAGTTGATGAGCTGCATGTGTTAACCTACACCTCATGACTATCCAGTCCAGTCATGGCTGTAGACTGGGCTGCCTTCCAGCTTACCCCTGTAGCTGCATCCCAAACAATGTGTGGGGCATTGTGTTAGGTGGGTCTGGCAGTGTACATGGCATAGAGATTACATTCCCCCAGGATGGCCACATACACAAAGCTGACATTAGGAAACACCAGTAGCTGACTAGTGGACATGCCTGTACGAGCAGTCAGTACTACAAGAACCAAGTGCAGTATTTAGTTTACGTATTGCCTATGAAGATGTTTTAGACAGTGATGCTCACATGTAAATATTTGTGTTATGGATGTGACAGCACTGGCTATTATGAAAATATTGTAGCTACCTTTAGCAGCAATCCTCCTCTGAGGAGCACATCACATGCTGTTAGTTGATTACAGATGATGCAAGTGTCTACAGGTCTGTTTCTTTCTCTGGGTATATACTCGCATATCCACCAGGACCATGAACTCTGTTGGGCACAGACAGCCACTCTCCAAACAGAGTCATGTATCAATAGGCTCTGATACCACTATCAACATGATCAGGATATAATCAGATAATGTGAGCCATCACCTATGATGCGGCTATTACACATGGGCAGCTGTCTCCTACATCTTACACTCCTACTGCAGATGTTACACTGGAGTTAAAGATGATATGCAACCTGTTTCATTACCAGTGCTGTGCACTACCTTACATACAGTATGTGCAGGCGGCTGGTAAGTTGGGCTACACAAACCTGATAGTTCAACCAGTGTGTCTGTACTCTCAATATCCACTCTATGTAGGTGTGCACACAGCCATTTGGCCCAGCCCTGTAACAAGGGTCACTACACATTTGCATAACATGTACACTTGCACAGCTGTTATTGCTTGCAAACAATAGTACAGAGGTGGATATTACATGTGTTATGTGCATGGATAGTTACCCGGCTCTTCCAATTATCTTTGCTATCATGCTGCTAACCTGTCAGATGAATACTAATGCTATGTATCCTGTCATTGAGTATTGTAATTGCCGATAGACATAACTACTGTTTGCATAACATAACAGAACTGCTATGTAGAATAGAATACAGATCTGCCTAGAATACTGTACATTACACAGATATTGGTGCAATATCCCACAATGCACATCATATTTGCATGGTAAGTCCATCTTTAACATGTTCATCTTACTTATACACCAATACATATGTCGACTGTTACAATATATCAACATATACTATCCCCTTTTATAGCACATACTTGTTGGAACAATCCTGACACTGACAGTGGCTGGAAGCGAATTGGTGGGTTCCAAGCCTGTATCATCCCTTGTGGTGTATGTGGAGTGTGCCGTGTGACCTACAGCAGTACACACATAGAATACTACAAGCATTACTACTGCTCAAGAATACATTGCTACAAGACAGCTATTTCCTCTATATGCATTGATTACACTGTAATTCTTATAGCACAGATACTACATACACAGACATACCACATGTTATACATACCGTCTTAGTAATCGGAGGTGTTATTAACTGGTGTAATACTCGTTTTCGGTTCGTCTTTCAGTGTTTTGTACTGTCCTACAGGTAGATACAGATGGTCTGAATTTGTGACAAGGCAATCTTTTATAGTTACAGATCAGTAACATGTGCTATCCCGAGGACCAATTGGTGTTCCTAAGTAGCTAATTACATGCACATCAGCTGCGGTGCTACTGCCTTAGCCATTACCATGGCTACAGTGGAGTATAATCGAGTACTCCACTTGGGTGTTATCCCTTTGCCTTACTTGTGAGGAAGACAGCATGGAAGTTTTGTTTGGAATCTATTGCAACAGCTGTATGGAGACGAACAGTAATATATTGTGTGTAATGCCTAGAGGAGTTGGTCTAAATGTGAGTACTGCTGTCATATTTCTGAACATTGCTACTTGTGCAGGGTTTGTCTGTACCTAATACTTCTGCATATGTTTCAGTCTGGCCAGGTTGTTTGACCAGCTCAAGGTTGCATAGCTATGCATATAATGTTAGGAGGTTTACAGTGTGCCTACCAGACATATTTAGTTTGGTGTTATTGTGTATCATACTGTGCTAATAATCAGTACTCGGTAAAACTTCCTGGTGTACGAACCTTTCAACCCTCTGAAACGCGATTAGTTCATACAAACCCTGTTACATCAGCAGCTGTTCAATTGTATAACAGCAACTATTTCACATAGGGCCATGTTAGTGTGTCTATGTCCAGGTATGTTAAGGTTTCAGCAGATGTTGTACAGTAGTTGCATAATTGGTTATGGTATGACAGTATGTATTGATGTAATTATTTCGGTTTTGCAGTAGATGTTGGTGGGTGTACATAGCACATGCAGGTGTGTAGGAACCCCTTTCATACAACGTCTATATGTGTGTGGGTGTTCATTCCCTATGTGAACACCTATCCCTTAGTGGACTAATACTATGGTAATTGCAGGCTGATTCATTAAGGCACTATTGCATGCTTCCTGTATAGCATGCAGGTACTGTTAGTCCTTGAATCCTTTTGGCAATACATCGGAATGTAATAAAGATTTGCAAAATGAAAGCTGTCTGTGTAATTCTGTCATGGATATTTGCAGTCATTGCAGTTGTGTTGGACACTGTGTCCATAGAACATATTTGTAATAGTGTATCGGCATATACTCTTCATATGTTATGTTCATATTGTTTGGGGGGGGGCGGAATGTGTGATTGCTATGGTCCATGTTATACTCAGATATGACCACTTCGGATGCTGCCTACAGACATGTATGTATATATATATATATATATATATATATATATATATATATATATATATATATATATATATATATATATGTGTGCGTGTGTGTGTGTGTGTGTATGTAGATATATATATATATATGTGTGTGTGTGTGTATAGATATATATATATATATATGTGTGTGTATATGTATATAGATATATACATTATTGCATACGTTTATCTGTACCTCCATAGATGTGTAGATATTTTTAACCTATCTATATATCTACATATATATGTAGACCTGTATATATCGAAATGTGTCTATGTATCTCTCTCTCTCTCTCTCTCTATATATATATATATATATATATATATATATATATATATATATATATATATATATATATATATATATATATATGAGCATACACCTTTAATTGGGTGCACGGCGGGTTGTCCTATTTCAACCCTTTCTTCCCTTTTGTGTTTTAACCTGTCTGCATACACAACTGGTATAGGTACATCCCAGGTAGCTTAGTGTTAGGTTACTCTGAGGATGGAGTACATGGTTGTGGGTTCTACTCCTGGAAGGTGTTATTATTTTACCTCCCAGAGTAGGCACTGGTAGGGAAAGTGTGAATAACGCACATTTACGCAGTTGTGAGCAGGTTTACCCGTGGTCTGCGCAATGTTAAGCAATGGTCAAATGTGTGATGCGCTTCTCCGTTTACCGTGTTTCAGCACCACTTACCGTCACGCAAACACGTGGAAACCCACTTACAACTGCTTAAGAGAGCTTTAATCCACCTGCATCCAAAAGCCCTTATTCTGGCCCTCAGAATAAACTAACAGCCCTTGAACCCGGGTACATGAACATCACAGTCACTGACTTTACCACTAAGGCATCTGAGATATGCACAAATGTTATGGTGTTTAGAATATACATTGTAGTACAGACATTCCTCACAACTGAAAAAAAATGTGACAGTCAGTCGGTGTACATATGTCTGATACATGTTAATGTTCATATGTTTGTGAAAGTAGGTGTTGCAATGTGACATGACAGGGTGTATTATGAATGAGTAAGGTTCTTGCTTTGTGTCCTTTTTATATTGTCCCCATACTCCATGTATGCCCCAACAGTTCACTTATTGGACATCCGACCCAGGCCCTCCTTGATGCATGATTACATTACCCATTATTCCTCCCCCACCCCAATCTTCACATACACAACAACCACCCCTTCTATGGTGAATTAGGTTAATATTAATTGTTATAATACCAGAGCTGCATGTGTTTTGTGTACACTCCAATTCCTTTGGAGTGCTTCTGTGTCACGAAGTGTGTTCATAGATGTTTATATATATGGCTATTGATGTAACTGTATAATACATATATATATATATATATATATATATATATATATATATATATATATATATATATATATATATATATATATATATATATATGTGTGTGTGTGTGTGTGTGTGTTTGCAGACATCATATATATATATATATATATATATATATATATATATATATATATATACACATATATTTCATATTACTTTGTAACAATAATACATCTGTAGACTGGAATGTGTTGGTTCACAAACTACAGTAAATTACAATGTACTGTACATATGTGCACAAAGTCACTGTCCCATTTGTGATCATTACAGTGAAATGCATATGGTATAAGGTGTAGTCTCAAGACCATGACACCTATGTACATCTTGGATGGCTTAGTGGTACGTCCCATGACTATAGTGTGCATGGTCCAGGGTTCGACACCTGCAATGCTTTGCGAATGTTTTTTACTGCAGAATAACGCTCGTTTAAACAGTTGTAAACATGTTTAAAAGTGTTTGTGTGACATTATAGCAGTGGTTAAACACAGTTAAACAAACTTTGTAACGTATAACCTGTGCGTGCAAACACGGCCACATCCGCTAACTACTCCGGATATATACATGTCAGTGACGTAACATCTCACTATGTGCTGACATAACATTACATTCTCTGTTGACTGTACTTTCCTGCACACATGGGTTTATATGGGTGATTCGAATGTTTATTATACAGACGATTACTACCTATATATGCAAGCTGTGGTTAACGTATAATTTTGCACGTGATAAACATCCCTGCCTTTATTGGTATTGTAACCTCGAATCCACAGATACTATATGGATGCTGTAACTATTACACTGTTGACATTAACGTTGCTTCCGCCTATTTCCTATTTAGATGATTTCTATGTGTAAGCTAGGTTAAGCAAAGGGCGGGAGCCCCCAAACTCACTGAGCTTCACATGCTATTGAAATAACAACACATAACAAATGTACTGTGAGACAGTACATTACATTCCTAACTACATTAGATATAGCCCCTCACTAACACACTTCAAGGGAAACCTTGTTGTGTGAATGGGTAACAGACTGTACACCCCTTGGATCATGTGTCCCAGAACCATACTGCCAGGGGGTGGGGGTGCTTGTCCAGTTTGATAGCTGCAAGGCCTGTTGGGGGAATTGAATGGTGTTGAATTGCCACATTAACATGCCATCTTTAGATCATTAAGTGCCCCTATCACCCTCCACAACCCCAGTCTTCAACAGCTTCCAGCAACTCTGCCTTGAATTGCTTCATTGGCTATGCTTGACAGAAGCTCAGTTACTTCATCAATGGGGCAGGGAAGGACAACACACTGTTGCTATGCTTCTAATTGCCCTTGGGCAGATAGGTAGTAGGCTATCTGTGAACCTCTAACGTGCAGGCCATCACAGCCATAACATGTGAATAAACAGACCTTCAGATTACAATATACAGTGAGAACTCACCATGTAGTCAGGAAACAGTTGAGTACAGCAGGAACATACAGAACACTGATACTTAGTCACTCCAAAAGCCTATCTTGGAAGCTAGAAGACTTGTATAAGTTTAAGGCTTTCTATTGCTTACCAGTAGGCTACCTATATGGGAGATGAAAAACAAGCACAGATGGGGAACATGCATGCAATGATACCATACCAGCTTATGTGTCAGCCTTACGCTTTGGAATACTGGCCAAGGCTATTGGCGTTCACATGGTGCCTTATTTAGGAGAGTATCAAAGGTGAATACCAGCTCCTTAAACAGCACAATAGCAGATTCAATGAGAATTATGCTACTCAACACCAGGGGTTGTGATCACAACATGCATGCACTCACAGCACTCCTAAGGATGAACAACATCGACATCTGTGCATTAACTGAAATCTGTCTTAAGGCTCCTTAGAGCACACCAGCACTTCCAGACTACAACCCATACAATACATTTCAGCCACAGAACATGGACTGACAGACATGGAGGGGCTGTATCCATATTCATCAGGGATACCTACACCTCCAGGCTAGTGGGGCAGCATGATACCTCTGTGATCATCCATGTGCAGCTAACATCAGCCACAACTGCAATGTGGAATGGGGCCTGCTACGGATCACCCTCCATGACCCTGGACCTCCACTCCACCTACCTGGAGACAATGGAGAACACGACAGTCCTAACGCACACCCAGCATTGGTTGATGTCAACTACCATACCATTAACTGGGGAATGTACACCGGTACTCACTTCCAGGACCAGCGCTTCCTGGAATGTATCACCTCATATGCCCTATATCAGATGGTAACCACCCTAACGTGGGGTGGAAACTACTAGATGTGGTCATCACCAACATGGGCAACAGGTGCACCACAGCAGAGATTAACCAGTCACTGGTTAGATCTGACCATGAACTATTCACTGTTTCCACACCCTAGCATATCCCCCACCCATGGATACCACAGTGTATACCTTTCCTACAGCTACATTTACACTACTAGTGACAGGGGTGGGAGGGGTTTCACAGCCCCCACACTAAGGGGGAACACTGCTCAAGATACAGACAGATTTACAAATGCAGTCTATAAGCACCTACATGGATGTATGGATCATGCCATCACTGGTAAACCAAGACTCACTCCTCCTAGACAAGGACACCGGTCTGGTGGACCTCTGCAATAAACAGGCTATACTACAGAAGTAGGACAGTGTTCCAGATACACAGAAAATCTCATGAAGGGCAGACATCCATGACCACTATTAGCATGATACGTAGGTCCCTCATGACATCATCCAAGGCTAACATCAGCAGGAGAATACACAAGGATTCGAAAGATAACCACAAAGCCTTCTTTGGCTATGTCAAGGATCTACATGGTGACACACAGATTTGCACTGTGTTGGTGAAATAGAGCACAAAATATGCTGACCCTACTGATATCCCCAACATCCTTGCAGATACATTCGGTGCATACTTCACCCCTTAAAGAGCCCACAACACTACCCGAAAGGTACAGTGTCCCAACCATCAGAGACACACAGGTGGAAATGTCCCTCTCTAACAGCAGAACACAGCGTCAGTGGAGGCAGATGTTGACCCAGACTGCATCTTGCAAACTGTACAAGACAACCTGCTCCCCACCTAATTAAGCATTCCTACCTCAGCCTCTCCGCAGGCTACATGCCCATACAATGGTGTGTGGCAACGGTTATTCCACTCCATCAAGGTGAAATCACAACTGACCATGGTAACTACCACCTCATAAGCCTGACTAGCCTGGTCTGCAATGGTATGATTTGCATCCTCATGGCACTCATTAACAATGACATTGGTAACCTTTGAACACATGACCCAACCCAGGTCAGCTTGGTTGAGTGCAGTTCATGCCCCTACTGAACCTGTTTGACGTCTTTCATACAGTCACCAAGACGTTAGATGACAGGGGAGGTGGTTCACACATACGACCTGGACCTCACCAAGGCTTTTGACACCATGCCCTACTCAGGTATTGTTGATAAACACACCAGCCTGTACATTCACCCATACATCACAGGTTGGGTTGCCAATGGGCTTACACACTGAACCCACAGGTTATGACTAGCGATCTCCAGGTCCAACTCTTCAACAGGCACAACTGGTGTCCCACAGGTCTCAATCCTGGGAGCCCTACTGTTTGGCGTATACATCTCAGATGTACAGACAAACACAGGTGGACTACGGCAGACCATGTTTGGCAATGACTGCAAACTGGGAGCCATGATTGATAGTCCAGCTGACACAGACATCCCTCAAGGGGCCTCACAGAGAACATCACAGGGTGCCAACAACACTGCCTCCAGCCAAGTGCCACTAACTGCATGGTCATTCCATTGTGGAATTGGCACCCACACATTAACACATGAGTGGCAGACACTTTAATACAGACAAGGTAATGGGGTATCTGGGGACTAAGGTAGATAGTGATCTCCCCTTTGACAATTGTATCTCCACAGTAGTTAGGACATCCTTCTATGTAGGCCATCTGATTACTACGGGATTCCCATCTAGACATACTGGGGTTATAGTGCCTCATTACTCATCACTCATCATTCACATCATAGGGTATAATAACCCATGTGGGATGTACCTCAGAGGACACGTCCAACAGCTGGGGGGTCCACAAATATACCTCACCAAGGGGAATACTGGCTTCCAACATATGGCCTATACAGCCGGACTGAATAAACTCCTGCTTTACTCAGTGGCATCCCGTTTACCCAGAGATGATATCCACTGGCCAACACAGCCATGTCAAACTCAGGCTTGATGGATATGCTCCACCTATGGGAATCCATGTCACAGTGAGCCACACACTGTAGTGAGCTGACCTTGCCACAACAATAACCGGAGGATGCTGGAGGGACAGCTTCCTGTCACAGACACTCCCCATACTTTGGAACAACATTCCTAACTACATTATACAGAGCCCCTCACTAACACTCTGCAAGAGAAACCTTGAAGGGTGGATGGGGAACAGTAGATGCACCCCAGGGATCCTGTCATTGGTTCTGCTCCACAGAGGGATGGTTAATGAATCAGTGGGGTGGCAAAAGCTGACACATTTTGGCTGGAATTATGAATGGCTTC
Organism: Protopterus annectens; assembly: GCF_019279795.1. Classification (NCBI taxonomy): domain Eukaryota; kingdom Metazoa; phylum Chordata; order Ceratodontiformes; family Protopteridae; genus Protopterus; species Protopterus annectens. The sequence goes on along the minus strand of NC_056740.1, from coordinate 259,021,561 downwards.
TGGCAGTTGGCCAAGTACCTACCTATGAATCTATACATACAGTATCTGCATATGCTGATAGCTTAATTTACTGTTCAGGTGTTGACTTACCTTGTGCCAATGGCTGTTGTGTGTGCAATAGTTGAGGGCTGCCTATGTTGGATGCACATAGTAGACTGCCTATACATGACAATTTACAGGTAGTCTTGTGCGTGTGCCATCCATTTTTACTGTGTGTGCAGGTGGAGAAAGGTGTCAGTCCCTAGGTGTCTACACTATCAGTGTGTGGCTAGTTGGCCAACACAATGTGTCTGAAATTCTCCAAGTGCAACTAACACTAGGTAAGACTGCAATCCAAATTGTAGCTTGCTACAGATCCCCCACCATACCCCAAGATTCTCACTACACCTTTTTAAACATACTGGAAAATATTAAGATAGAACCAAACACCCTAATACTGGGTGATTTTAACTACCCTGCCATTAACTGGGAAAACTACTCATGTCCCAACACCTTTGCTAGCGGTTCTTGGAATTCATAAATTCCAACGCCCTGGATCAACTAATCCATAGTCCCACCAGGGCTCCAATATCCTAGACCTGGTCATTACCAACATGGCAAATCAATGCTCCATACCTATGGTCACCCCTCGTTAGTCAGGTCTGACCATAAGCTAATCACCCTTAACATCCACATCCCACCCCACCCCCAGTAAAGAAACCACCATAAAAACTTCTCCAAAGCCAACTTCATGCTACTCAAGTCAGAAGTGACAAACTTCATGACACCCATGCAGACGGAACTGAAAGTTCAACTGCTGAATCCTACACTAAGGCACTGTATGAGCACATCCACTCATGCATGAATCGTGCCATCCCAAATAGAACCAAAATGCTCTCATCCAAAAAAGGAAGCCAATCTGGTGGTCCCCTGCCATAAACAAACTTTACAACAAAAGGAAGAAACTTTTGCAGAAAAGAGGAAAATCCCAGGATGCAAAACTCCTTACTAGCCTCAGTAAGAAACTGAGATGCCTCATAAAATCCTCCAAAGCTAGTTATGAAAATAAAATTGCCAAAGATTCCAAAGACAACCACAAAGCATTCTATAACTATGTCAAGAATCTAAATAGCAATGCTCAGATCTGCTCTGAGCTAAAACAGAATGGCAATAAATATACTGATCCAAAGGATATTGCCAATATCCTGGCAGATCGATTCAGTGCCAATTTCACCCCCCTCTCACCCCCTAAATGGCCCATCTCAATACCGGAAGATTGCCAAATTCCAGTAATAACGGCCACACAGGTACAAAATGCACTCTCTAAAGCCAAGAATACGGCATCCATGGGACCAGATGACATCCCGGGCTGTGTACTACATGAACTACAATATGAACTGGCACCTCACCTAAGTGTCTGTTTAATCATAGCCTCACCTCAGGTTTCATGCCCACTGAGTGGCGCAGAGCTACAGTTATCCCAATCCACAAGGGGGGATCCACCTTGGATCCCGAAACTACCGTCCCATCAGTCTGACAAGCCTTATCTGCAAGGCCATGGAGTGTATTATCATGGAACTTATAAACAAAGACATTGGCAACCTTCAAACACTGGACCCCACCCAGTTTGGGTTTGTGAAGGGCTGATCTTGTCTCCTGAACCTGATTGACATCTTTGAATCAGTCTCCAGAGCCATGGACAAGGGTAAGGTGGTCCACACAGCCTATCTAGACCTTGCCAAGGCCTTTGACACCATCCCCCACTCTGGAATCATAGATAAACTTACTAAGTTGGGTATTAATCCCTATGTCACCCAATGAGTTGCTAAGTGGCTTACTGATAGAACCCACACTGTAAAAGTAGCCGACTCCAAATCCAGCTCCAGACAAGTGACAAGTGGAGTACCTCAGGGTTCAGTCCTGGGGCGCTCTTGTTTGGCATCTACTTCTCTGAAGTACAGGTCAACACTAAGGGACTCTGGCTAACAAAGTTTGCAGATGACTGCAAACTGGGAGCCATTATTGAATCCCCAAATGATGTGGATACTCTACAAAAGGGCCTTACAGAAACAGATGCTTGGTGCCAGAGCCATGGGCTCAAGCTCAATGCCAAGAAATGTATTGTTATCCCCTTTGGGAAAAAACATGTATCCATGAATTACCATATAGGTGGCAGTACATTAAACACAGAAAGTGTGATAAGAGACTTAGGGACACAGGTGGACAGTGGTCTTACCTTCGATAACCACATCGCCACAACAGTCAGGAAATCCTTCTATGTGGCACACCTCATCACGAAGGGCTTTTCATCCAGAAAAAGGAGGTCATTGTCCCACTGTACTCATCCCTCATTAGACCCATTATAGAATACAACGCCCCATTTGGTATGTACCTCTCAAGACATCTGCAACAACTGGAAAGGCCTCAGAAATACCTCACTAAAAGAATCACAGGCCTAAAGCAGATGCCCTATGCTGACCGCCTTAAAAAACTCCAGCTATACTCTGTCGCATATCGTCTACTCAGAGGCGATCTCTGCTTAACATACAAGGCCATGTCAAACCCAGAGCTGTTGGACATGCTACACTTAAAGAAATCCCAATCCCTCAGAGCTACACGCTCCAGGGATCTAAACCTTGTCATCACAATAAACAAAACATGCTGGAGGGATAGGTTCCTGACCCAGAGACTCCCCAGACTCTGGAATAGATTGCCCATACATGTCAAGCAGAGTGCCTCTTTGGACCTCTTCAAGAGGAACCTTGACGTTTGGATGGGAGAAAGGAAATTCACCCCAGGGATCACGTCAGTCGCCCTGCTAGACAGGGGTCCAGGAAAGTAAATAATGTGGGAAGAAATAGCCAGGGAATTGTTATGGCTAGGCTTGTATGGGCCCTAGGGCTGATAGCCTAGTACCAACCTATGAACCTATGAACCTATACATTCCCTCTTTGCCAAGGCATGGGCATACTGGGCATGCCTCTGTCTGCCTACTGGGGCTGGCTCAGGGTGTTCATGGTCTGAGTACGTCTGTGCGTGTGGGGCTCTTGGCAATGGTGGTGGGCTGTGAGGGCCTTCACCATTCTGCACCTGCTGCAGCTGTTTCCGCAGGACCATATTGTGTAGCATGGCACACACTATGAAGATGTGGGCACATGTGCCTGGAGAGTACTGCAAGGCTCCACCAGATATGTCCAAGCAACAGAACCATGATTTCAGCATCCCAAACACACGTTCTGTGATTATTCTGGTTTGTGTGTGTGCCTCATTATGGCGTTCCTGCATGGGTGTGTGCGCATTTCTGATGGGAGTTATCATCCACGGTTCCAGTGCATAGCCAGCATCCTCCACCAAGTGGCCATTTGGGATGTCCCCCCGGCAAATAACCGATACAGCTGTGAGGCATGCCAGATGTGGGAGTTGTGATAGCTTCCAGGGCTGCAAGCACACACATCCATGATAATGCCCTGGGCATTGCACATGACCTGGCAGTTGAAGGAGGGGTATCCCTTGCAGTTTATGTAGTGCCTACCCTGCTCACCGGGTGGTGATTTGATGTGTATGTGCGTGCAGTCTATTGCACCCAGTACCTCCGGGTATTCTGCTACATGGTGGAAGAGACGCATATTGCTGGCCAACTCCTCCTGCGTTTGTGGGATGTATATGTGCTCATTGGCATGTGGTAATATGGCATCCAGGAACTGGTGTAGTACCCTGGATGCTGATGCCTGTGAGATACCCATGATATCCCCAGTTGGTCTTTGAAAGGTACCTTTAGCTAGTATTCTCAGGCTTACACATACCTACGTATCCACTGGGATGGGTTCCTCTCTGTTTGTTCTGGATCTGAGCCGCGGCCGGCTCAGCTCCACAAGTTGCTGTAGGGTGTCCCTGTCCACCCTGTAATGCTCTACTATCTCCAAATCATGTAGCCGCTGGTAGGTTACCCTGGGTCTGAACACTCTCCTCCTCCTCTGGTGCCTGTGGTGGTCGTGTGCATCATCCTCCACACCACCTTCAGTCTCATATACATGCTGGTGGATCAAAGCTATGGCAGCCCTAACATGTACATAATAAAAGTTCCCATCTGTATGCACCACTGGTGCAGAGTGTATGGGAATACACAAATGTGTGTGAGGTGCTTTCACACTTTATAGTATTGTGCTATGGATGCTGCTGATGTAAGTGGGTGTGTATGAGCTATTCCAGCTGCTGCGTGTCTTAATTATGGGTTTTGCAATGAGTAATGCATGTGTGGGGCCTTTACTGTGGAGATTTACTTGCCTGCCTTGATTAATCTGTTGCCCTTTAATTTACTTTTAGACGTGGATCCCCTCCCATTATTATGCATGCATCCACCTGCCCTCTTTCTTGTTTTGTACTTTCCCTACCCAGTGATGGCGAAATGCGCCTTTGTTCTCCTTTGACACTTTGCTGTTTTCTTTGCAGTACAGCCCCTCCCCTTCCCTGTTCTGCAGGTAGCTGCTTGCAGCCTTGTTAGCTGTTGTTAATGGCCCACTGTAGGCTCCTAGGTGTTAATTAGTCATCTGTACTCCAATTTCATTGCTGCAGCATTTCCTTATTTCTTTCCTATATCCTTCCTGTTTCAGCTGTAGTGCACTCCCCGCATACCCGTTTACCAGGTGTACGCGCATTTTCATCTCCATTCACATGCATACTCAGTTATCTTGTGCACTCTCAGCTAAGCATAGCTATGGGCAATTCAACATACCCTATCCTGCAGCTTTGCCTAGCTAGGGGCAGACTGGTTTAGCAATGCTCCAATGTGCTTACAGCAATGGTGACACACCCCTCTCTTGCTGTCATCTTTATCTCAAGGGCTCTCCTCGGTGTTATAACGCTACACTGTGAGTTACATCCTTACACCTGCGATTCACTATTACTCCTCTCATTTGCATGGCATTGCCTACTAATTCCTAGCTACTGCGCATAACACTGTCACTACCTCTTAGCAACCCTTGCGCCATGAGTATGGTGTAGCATGCCTGCTATTGACTATTATGGGGAAATCGTGATATGTGTTTCATTGCGGTTTTATTCTATATTTTATATATTCCTTGCGATCCCCTTTGAGCACTGCTGCCCTGCACTTCCACGTCGTGATAGTGCGACTATATATATTAAATGTTAATTTTATATTTTGTACATTTTTTATGCCAATGGCTATATATTTAGCCATTGGCATATATTAACAATATAATACATGTGTTTGGTCAGCTGTCATGGCTCCGATTTTATGTTTGCAAAAATGTAAACCGTTTTTTTACGGTTTACATTTCTGCATGCTTACACTACACCTGCACCACTTCCTGAATTGCTGCATACCTTCATTTGCATGCTACACTGCTGCAAATGGGGTAATTAACATACAAGGCTCAGAAGTTTTGCGGGCGTAGCGTACGCAGGTAGTGCACATGGGAATGGCTCGTACCTGAATCGCTCAGCAGCCATTTTTGGTGTTAGAACGCCGACGCTACGCCTGCACTTGGCACAAGCTTCATGAATCCCAGGGAATGTGTTTGTCCTTATACAGATGTAATGTTCAGAAATTGGCTTAGTCTGTTAAATAAGACCTTAAAGTGAATTGTGCAGAAGCATCAGTCGGGCATACATGTATCAAATGGCTTCTGCTGCTGCTGTGTATACATTTTAGTTCCAAATGATCAAAGCATCTGCTGTTTTGATGTATACAAAGAGGTTGTATATTTGAAGTAGTAGATAGCAATAGCTTCCAACTTTTACACTCTACCATCTCTATTCATGTTCTTCAGAAAAAGAAGAAGACTTTGCCTTCTTTTGGTCAACAGGCACATCACTCACTTTTTCTGCACATCAATATAATTGTTCATAGGATATTAGACATTTACTAGGCTATCAACCCAGAGGTCATTTCAAGCCTAGCCCTTTCATCCCAATGTAATACCATAGATATGCTAGTCAATACCCAAGATTGCATTTAGTAATGACTACCCATGTCCAGGAGGGTTGTGGGTGCTTTCCCCAGTAAGAATTTATGATGCCCCATCCACTCTTCCATGTTCCTTTTAAACAGTGTCATAGATGTGATCTATTTCTCATGAATTGGTAGCCTATTCCAAAGATGCAGCACATGCTGGGAGACAGATCTGTCCCTCCAGCATGTCCTAAGCCATATTTAAGTCCCTGAAACAAGTAGCTCTACTCCCGTTTGATTTATGGCTGTGCAGCATTAGGTTTGGGTCTGAGATTACTCTGCAAGCCAGGCATAAGTCTCCCTTACAAAGTCTATATGATACAGGGTATAGTGAAAGGAACATTAGTCGGTCTGTGTAAGCCACATGTTGCAGTCCCTTGTTCTTCTTTGTTAATGTTAAAGTGCAGTAACAAAATAAAAATGTTTCCTTTTCTATCTTGAGTCAAAAATAACACTTCAGGATGTACAAATCGAGAAAGGACTGAAATGCGAACTGTGGTGTTACAAAATCGACTAGCACTGGATATAATGCTTGCTGCAAAAAGGGTGTTATGTGCCCTCATAGGAAGTTACTATCGTTCTTATATTAGTGACTACCATGATGAACAAGAAAAGCTGGCCAATTTCATGGAACAGAGGGCCAAGGTCCTGGAGAGCATATCTAAGCAATGGACACTTTTCGGATGGTTGAGCAGTGATTTCGTAGCCTGGGAACAAAATTGCCAAATTTGCCACAGGGGCATCCTACCGTAGACACCACTGTCTCTCACTTGCTGAACTGGGCTGGCTTGAACTCCCTCACCTCCTTCAATGGTATCAACTCTCACTCACCCACAAACTAGTAAACCATCCACTAAATGTCCCATCCCTCCAGAATCTACTCCAACCCTATCGCACCACCAGACCACTAAGATCCAGCAACAAAACTCACTTGCAGATCACTAAAGTCAATAACTCTGCTGGTGAAGCACTATTCTCTTGCACCATAGCCAAATTATGGAACTCCCTCCCACCCACAATTACCTCTGTACCATCATTCACCCACTTCAAAACTTTACTAAAAGCGCACCTAAAAAGATGCTGGCTATGCCCTTGCAACTCCCACTCTAATATCACCCACCCCATCCAACCACTACCTTTCTTTCCACTCCACTAACTACCTTGATTATAGCAAGCTCAGATGCTCATAAGCCTAGTACTTATTATACAACAGGAACTTCTTATTGTAACATTTGTTAATGTCTGTTATGTACTTCACAGATAATGATTCTAGTTGTCTACTGATGTACTATGTTCTTCATCTGTAACTATGTTGTAAGTAATTGCTATGTTAAATTGTTAATCGCTATGTAATCCAATGTAATTACTGTCTGTTTATTTTAACTGTGGAGCTATTCTCCCCAGGCCTCCACTGAAAATGGACCTACGTCCAGTCGGACACTCCCGGTCAACAAATGTAAATAAATAAATAATAGTATATTACAAGGCATCATTACAATAATTGGTATTATTCTTTTACTTGTTTTGATATTTTCTGTTCTAAAGGCTGTAATTGCAAAATGTCTAAACTCACCTGCACTCAGTCACTGCAGATGATGAATACTATGATGCTGAAGCATATTTTATCAAATTAAGAAGTACCAAAATATAATTATGTGTATTGTATGACACTGATAGTGTCAAATGGAGGGATTGTTATGGAAAATGTATTGTCTCATAATTTCTTTTCACAAAATGCATTTTAACTTCCAGTTTTCTTCACAAATGAGTAAAATAAAATGTGTATATGTTTATGTTAAAAATCAAATGCATTGCAGAATCACAGTTCACCTAAGTTGTAGTTTTATATTTCAAGTGTTTTACAACTGCATTCTCTTTAATGTCACATTATAGTATACTGACAGGAAAGACAGGAAAAGTAAGTGCTGAAGGAGTTAAGGGATGTTTTGTTTTGAAGAATCTGGTTCAAATCTTAATGAAGGAAGGAAAGAAAACATTGTGTCAGGAAATCTTTTGTACCTTCTGGCCTCCACAGGCTGGGAGAATGAGTCATTGCAAGGATATATGTATAGATAATGTATGTTTTTACTAAATGGTACAAGGTTGGAGGGCAGATTCCTAAACCCAGATGGTTTGGTTTTAGAGAGGCCTAAGTGTCAAATGTTCACATGAAGCTCTAAGTGAGAATCACAAGGGCATATATTTTTAAATGTATTGATTTGCTAACCAATATGTAATGTCAGAATCCTGCATGTATGTAACTGATAAGAAATGGTATATAAACTCTATGTTTCTTCTACTCAGGGAGACTGATCTGAAGATTTGAGTAGGTAGTCTCCCAGCACTGCTGGTATGGAATAAAAGAGTACTTTGCACATCCTGAAGTGTTATTTTTCACTCAAGACATTTATTTTGTTGCTGCACTTTAACATTAGAAACCTCTAAGGTCTCTCCAATTGTTGCATATGCTTTATACGGTACATGCCGAACAGGCGTTATACTCAATTATGGGCCCGATTAGTGCTGAGTATACAGGGGTTATAACCTCCTTTACTCTAAAGGTGATGCCTTTACTAATCAAGTGTGCTATGTAGAAAGCCTTCCGTATTACAGTAGACATGTGGTGGTCAAAGTTAAGGTCACAGTCAACTTGTGATCCCAGATCTCTTACCACTTCATAGGTTTCACTAAAGGTTGTGAAGCTATTGTAGCACTTATCAGATACCAGCTAATCTCAAAATAATACCGAAAACATGGAAATCTTGTAGTTGCCATGCACAAGTACAATGTAGTAGTGATCAACACAATAAGAGGATTCAGAGGCCTGCAATCACTGTGATCAGAAAGGTGAACTCCCTCTATATGTTCATAATTTCATAGGTATTTACTAGGCTAACGACCACAAGGGCCTTTTTAACCCTAGCCATGCATCCCAAATCTCTGACAAGTTCTGATATCCTTCATAAGTGAAAGCAGGGGTTTGGGAGATTAACTATTTACAGGTTACCTGTGTCCATTAGAGACATAGGTGCCAAACCAGGGATGAATTTCCGGTTTCCCATCCAATTGTCCAAGTTGCACTTGAACTGGATTAAGGAGGAACTTTGCTTCACATGGATGGGGAGCCTGTTCCATAGATGCGGTAGTCTCTAGGATATATACCTATCTCTCCAGCAGGACCTATTTATATCACAGGCAAGATGTAAGTCTTTAGAATGGGTAATTCTTGTACTGCTTGTTTTGTAGATATGCAGGAGGTCCATCAGAGTGGGGTCTGACAATGCTTGTATGCCAGCGATAGATCTCCCCTCAAAAGCCTGTAGGAGAGAGAATACAGTGATAGGGCCTTGAGGCAGTCTGTGTAGGACATTTTATTTACGCCCTGTATTCTTTTAATGAGGAACCTCTGTAGATGTTCCAATGGTTGAATATGCCTGGTTAGGTACATACCAAAGGGGGCATTCTACTCAATGATAGGTCTGATGAATGCTGAATACAGTGGAACAATGACTTCTTTGGACTTAGATGCCATACCTTTGTTTATAAGTTGCACAATATAGAATGATTTCCTCACCACTGTAGACACATGATGGTCAAAGGCTAGATTGCTATCAATGTGTGTCCCTAAGTACCTGAATATTGGGTCAACTCTAAGGGCTGTGTTGTCAATATGATAGTTACCACAGATGGATGACTTCCCAAAGGATACTATTATGGATTTCTTGGCATTTAGTTTTAGTCCATGGCTCTGACACTACTTATTTGTCTGTGTCAGCCCCTCCTGGAGAATATTTGTGTCAGTGTGAGATTCAATGACAGCTCCTAATTTTCAATCATCTGCAAATTTAGTCAACCAGAGGCCACTGACATTGGCCTTGACTTCTGAGGACTGATCCCTGAGGGATTCCACTTGTGACTGGCCCCTTTGTAGAGGTGGACCCCCCAATTCTAACTTCTTGGGTCTTGTCTGTGACTCAGTTCGCTATATACTGGGTGGTATACAGGTTTGTACCTAACCTCTTTAGTTTGTCAACAGTGCCCAAGTAAGGTATTATGTCAAATGCCTTGGCCAGATCATGGTAGGCAATGTGAACAATATTGCCCTAATCCATTGCTTTGGTGAACTTTTCAAAGAAGTCCACTAGGTTGAGTAGGCATGATCTGCCTTTGATGAAACCAAACTGGGTTGGGTCCAGTGTCTAGATGTTTACTGTATCTCTATTGATCATCTTCATGTTAAGTCTTTCCATGGCTATACATACAAGACTAGTGAGACTTATGGGTCTGTAGTGTCCAGGATATGTAGATGGCCCATCTTTGTGCAAAGGGATGACTGTTGCCTTTCTCCATTCATGAGGCATGAAACCTATTTGGAGGCTACAGTTGAATAGTAATTCCAGAGGCCCTGATAGGTCATGTTTCATGCTATTTAGAAGGTATCCTGGGTTATTGTCTAGGCCCACTGATGCAGTGTTCTTGGTCTTAGAAAGAGCATTAAGGACCTGTTACCTAGGGATAGTAGGGGGGAGTTATATTTGATGATATTTCCTGAGGGACGTTGTGGGGGAGAGAGGGGTAAAGCTGGAGCTGAATTTATCAGCCAAGAGGTTTGCTAGGTCTTCTGGCTCAGTATAGGTGGCTCCATTTACAATGAGCTCTGCACACAACTGTGTATTGCCTTTGAGGTTGCAGACATAGCTAAAGATTGCTTTGTGGTTGTCCTTGGCCTGGGAGGCCAAACTTACCTCAAATTTGACTATGGTAGACTTTATTTGTCCTCTGAATTGTTTGTTTAGTTTGATGAGTGTGCTTTTATCCTGCTGGGTGCTGCACCTTCTAATTTTTGCCATGATTTTCTTCCTCGTGCTACACATTCGATTGATTTTGTGATTCCACCAGGGTGGCTTGTTTTTTAAGTTAGTTCTATACTTCTCCTTGGTGGGTACAGCTGCCTCTATGCAACTACTAATATGCTTGTACAGGTTTTCTGTGAACAGTTCTGCATAGGCAGGAGTGTTCTCAGGGTTTATGGGGGCTTGAAATTTTCCCAGGTTCTCACTTAATAGCAGAAGGTTAGCCTTAAAATAGTTCCTGAATATTCCAGGTTTAGCTGAGGGATCCAGGTTTTATTTTTACTTCAAAGGAGACCATTTCATAGTCTGACCTTACCAGGGAAGGTATTATAGTAGGGGGGTGTGCAGCACTCTCCCATATTAGTGAGGACCAGATCCGGTATGGTTGCACCACTGATTGGTGTATTGACTATTTGGTCCAGGGAGTTTGTGTTTACAAAATCCAGGAATCTCTGTGCATGTACGTTTGGTGTCATATAGGATTCCCAGTTAATAGTGAGGTAATTAAAGTCACCCATAAATATGGTATTGGATTGGATGATTAGTGTTTCTATTAAGTTTAAATACATGATATGGGTTTCCTGGGTCATAGTGGGGGACCTATAGCTTGCAAGGAAGTGGTACTGGATTTTTCCTGTGGTGATTTGAACATGGAGCAGCTCAAGTGCATTGTTCTGTTTGACTAGCTTTGAAGTATACTTATCTTTGATGTAAATAGAGACACCTCCACCTTTAGTCCATGCCTGTGAAGTAGCTTGTCTAAATGCATGGAAGGTATTATAACATAGCATTGTTGATTTGCTCTTTGCGGCTTTAAACCATGTCTGAATGACCGCACAGATGTCAGCATTCTCTAGGGTAAAGAGAGCTTTTAGGGAGTGGAGTTTTTTGTTTAGACTCCTAGCACTGAGCAATAATATAGTTAGATTTTCTTGGTTTTGATTTGCTATGTCGGAAGTACTTTCAGTTTGGCATTGTCTAAAAAAAGCACTATGGGGAAGACAATGTTTTAGCTAATATTTGAAAGTCTAGAAGTACAGACCATCTCTGGCAAAGCAACATGGTCTGTTGACCATTTCCTTCCATGCTGACAAATATTGCACCCCCTTAGAATGACACCAGAAACTAAGCCAGTTATTAAATTCAATCATCTTTTGCTCAATTTGTGGCATCATCCTTGGAGAGGGTAAAAGGCTTCTCAGTGCTAGGCTCATACCAGCCTGAGACACATATTCTGAGAGCTCCATGATATCTCTCTTCATATAGTCTAGGGAGGTACGTCTCAGGTCATTTACTCCCACGTGGACTATGACTGAGTCATATTGGTAATTGTGGTCCAGTGACCTGAATGCCTGCTTAATATGGTGGATCCTAGCCCCTGATAAGCAACTGACCATGACTTTTTCCTTACTCAGTCTGGAGAGAGGGACAGCAGTGTGCCTCATGATGGAGTCTCCAATGGCTAGAATATTGGATTGTATGGTGGCTTGCCTTATGGGCTTAGAGGTAGAGGCTCCATGAGATGCAGCTCTATGTGTTGATGTGGGTGTTGTTTTGAAAGAGTGCATTTGGGGCTGCTGAAGGTATTTGTTATCTTCACTTCATCTAGGAGGTCTTTGTGGTTTAGGAAGGTTACAATTAAGTGCCACAGCATATGTGAGTCGATATGTCTGCTCTGAACTGTGCGTAATGGGTGCGGCGTGTGTACTACTGACAACCTTATTGACATTAGGAGTACTTTTATGTAAGAGCTTTGCCTCCAGTGACATTGTGTAAATATATTTCTCACATACCATATCAATTTTTTGAGACTTAACTGGTTGTCAGCAAACATGAGGCAATTTCTACATTGCCTCAGGATGCCCATATCCACAAGAAAGCCACAATGTTTAATGGCATGTTAATCACTCAGTATTAAACCCAATACCATTTTCTCTAGGTGATCTAAACTATCCAACTATAGACTAGGAAACCTACACCATCACCAGTGCACAAGCACAGAGACTCCTGGACTTTGTCAATACAAATGACCCTGAACAGTTAGAGTACCCCTGGGGGAAATAACATCTTGGATCTTGTCCTTACTAAAATGGTAGCATCTTGTAGCATTCCTCAAGTATCTTCATCACTTGTTAGATCAGACCATAAAGCAATTTCCTTCAAAATAAAATTGCTACCAGAGATCCCTTCCACCCAAGTTACCTTTAGCAATTTCTGTAAGACAAACTATCCACTCCTAAGTAATACATTGTCAAGCTTCAAATCCCCACAAAACCCAGTTAACTCTACTGAATTTGCAAAAATGTATACCGCCACACTATTCCAGCATGTAAATGACCACATAAATGCAGCTGTACACTGTTTAAATAAGGGCAGGACAAACCCAAGAAACAAACCCATATAGTAGAACCATAATCTAAGCAAGTTTTATAATAAAAGGGAAATAATTCTGACCAAAAATAAGAAGAATAGTTCCCAGAATGTTAGAGCCCTTGTCACTGAAATAAACAAAAACTCAGGAGCTTAATAAAATTCACCAAAGCCAAGTTTGAGGTCAAATTAGCTACCCAAGCCAAAGATAATTACTAGGCATTTCTTAGTTATGTTTGTAATCTCAAAAGAACAATGCAGCAAATTGACTGAGCTGATTCTGAATGATGTTACCTACACTGAGGCTGAAGATATAGCGAACATACTGGCTTATAAATTTATTTCTAACTTTACCCCTTTCTCCCCTCCATTTGTTCTTCAAGAAATACCTGAAACTGTCTTGCCTGCAGCTATCAAACAAGGCCAAGTTGTAAAAGTGCTACCAACAGCTAAAAATACTGCATTGATGGATCCTTTCAATAACCCTGGATACATCTTAAATACCAAGAAGCATGATTTAGCCACTCCCCTAATAACACTTTTCAATCTCAGCCTCCATGCTGGTTTTGTATCAAGTGAATGGCGAACAATTACAGTAATTCCTCTACATAAGGAAGGATCTTCTACACACCCAGGCAATTCCAGTCCCATAAGTCCGACCAGGGTCATATGCAAATCTGCCGAAAGACTTATCATGGAACTAATTGATCAGGACACAAGAAACCTCCAAATACTGGACCTGTCTCAGTTTGGATTCATCAAGCGCAACTCATGCTTACTCAGCCTGGTGGATTTTTCTGAAGAGGCCACCAAAGCAATGGATGAAGGCAAAACAGTACACATTCCATACCTTTACCTGGCCAAAGCTTTTGACACAATTCCCCATTCAGGAATAGTAGAAAAGCTAAATAAACAGGGAATAAACCCCTGTGTCATTTGTGCTCACAGACAGGATGCAGGAAATCAAAGTGGGAGGAGTTACCTCAACAAAAAGACCAGTCACCAGTGGAGTCCCCATTGTTTTTTGTGCTGGGACCACTCCTGTTTGGCATCTACTTTTCTAAAGTAAAACCCAATAACAAAGGGCTCTGGCTGACTAAGTCTTCAAATGACTGCAAGCTAGGAGCAGTCATTGAATCACCAAATTACTTTGCTTTCCTGCAGGAAGGTTTGTCCCAAATAAATAACTGGTGCCAAAATCATGACCTAAAACTAAATGCCAAAAAATGCATTACTATATGTATCCCAGTAAATTACCATGCTGACAATATGTCTCTAAGAGTTGACCCACATGTTCAGGACTCGGAAAGTTATGTGGACAGTGACCAACATGTGGCTATTGTAAGAAAGTCATTATATATTGCACAGCTTATTAACAAAGGAATCATTTCTAGATCTAGGGATGTCATTGCCCCCTTTACTCAGCCCTCATTAGGCAATCAATGAACATAATGCCCCTTTTGACATGTAGCTGTCCAGACGCATGCAACAAGTGGAACACCCACAGAGATTCCTTACTAAAAGGATACAAGGCCTAAACAATATCTCCGACATGGATCAACCCAAAGCCCTGCCACTGTACTCTATATCCTAAATACTGCTACAAGGTGACCAGTGTCTGTCATACAAGGCATCCTCAGATCCAGTACTAATGGATTTACTGCACATCAGCAAGTCAAAAGGCATTAGAAGTACTTGGTCTAGGGATCTAAACTTCTTCTGCAACATCAACAGAATGGTTTAGAGGGACACGTATCATCCACATAAAACAAATTTTAATCCTGTCCATATTCAAGTGCAACTTGGATCCATGGATGGGAAACAGAAAATTTACCCCAAGAAAGTCCCATTTACTACTAATAGACAGAGGTAGTTCCTAAATGCTTTATCCCATGCGTGGGTCTCTTCAAATTATATATGGTATGCTCCCAGTTATTCTCATTAGGAATAATATATAATTATTGAACATGGGATGGTTAAGGCCAATATCTCACCAAATGAGACAGGTTAATTCAGGCACAAAAAGGGAAACTGACTAAGCTTAAAATGGCCTGCAAGGGAAGCTAGCCTAGACCTTACCTATGAATCTATGAACCTATTTGCAATTGTAGCTTGAGATTGCAGTATATCAGTTCAATTTCTCTTTTTCTAAACTACAGCAGTCTCAGAGTTAGTATATTTAAAGTGTAGGGGTTGAAAATGCAGACACCCATATTAGTTAGTGCAGGGAGGTGAAGCTCCCCATCACAAAAAGTGCTGTAAAATATGTAGACAGTTTTGAAGTTCACTCCCTGAGCATTCACATTTTTATTATCTCTTTATTTAGTGTTAATCACTGCAACATTGCCTTGTAGCCTTGGAGCTAAATCATGTATGCAAACTATGCGTGCTTGCATCAAATTGCTGTAATCCCATTTCAGTCTCATTCTCCAGTGACTTAACTGCAAGGTATGTGGTTATTACGTGACTAAATTCACTGCACACATTCAGTATCTCTGTATTAAATGTAGCTGTAGGTCTCAGTATTAAATATTAATTGATATTAAATATGGTAGTGGGTCAAGATAAAAAGGAAATATAATCCATCATATCTGATCATCGACGTACTGTGAGATGAAAATGGCCAGAACAATTACCCATGTGTTCTATGGGCAGTAAAAGATGGCTCATCAGAATCATTGATCATTCTGAAACAATTTACCCATATTTTGTTTCATTCATTTGTTAACAGTGTAAGACTATGACACAGGCACCAGTGCCTTTTCACGGGTAACCTGAAAGCAAGGGTCTGGTTAAATATTTTGAATCACATAGCACCTAAATGCAAACTGAGAAAAATCGATCCCAGTCCTACTTGAAGTCTGTTAGCAGATAACATAAACACCATTGTCTCTCTCTGAACATCCCACTGTGTGCTGTTTTGTACTGTGCCTAACAGAGAAAGCTGTCTCCCTTGGTTTAAATAAAATTAAATGATCCTGTTTCACATGTCTCCCTTGGTTTACATTTAATGATGCTGTTCCAGATATCTACATTACTTGTTATTCTAAAGTTACAAAAAAACACAAAAATATTCCAAATATTCCAAATCATTCCAATCACTTAAAGAACACCAGCTTTAATGAATGAAAATGCAAAGCTTTCAAGCACAACTCTTTTTCAATGCATATTATTCGAGTTCCTCGGTATTGTCATACCATAAGGCACATCATTATAACTTTATCTGTACATTCTGCTATAGCTCAAGCCCAAAAAAGAAAATCAAGATAATATTAGTGTCTTTTTAGTTATCAGTTAACACAGTCCTGTTTTCATAAACCAAGGCCATTTTTTGAGTCTAGCCTTATGATTTTCCTGAATGGTGATGTTTGTAGATTAATGGTCTTAGTATCAAGTTACAACCATTTCTCTGCCATCAAGTCATTATATGAATCCTATGATCACTACTTTACTCTACATCGGGTTCTTTCCTTACATTTAATCAAAAAAGTAACTTGTAAACAACATTTATTTTACCAAGACATGATAAATTTTGATTAAAGAAAATTGTTACAGATCCTGTGCTTTGCACAGCATTATAATATTATGCCCAGGTTTCAAGCATTCTGTGATACAAATCATGAGTATAAACTAGTCATTCTGTGGAGATACAGTAATGCACTTATAAATCACCCAGCTTTGATGCATTTAACCAAAAGTGGGGAAAAAGAATGCACCTTACAGTATATAATATTCATAACTATATTTTCTTATTGTGTGGACTGAAAGTCATACAAAATAATTTAAGTAATAATTTGGAGTCGTACCATCTTCCTTGTCTCAAGTCTGAAAGGCAGTCATTTACTATACTCCAGTATGTACAATATTTATAATTAAAAACAAAAGTTAACAACACAAAATGAAACATTTGCTGATGAAAATAAGATCAGAAATAATTGTTAAACAAATGCCCTTACTCAGATCATACAAAAAAGTATTCCAGATTTTGTTATTCAAAATTAGTTTGCCTGCAAAACAGTTTAATTGTGCTGAGTTAAACATTGAAACAATAAAGATTTACAGTTTCAAAATGCAGTTACTCGCCCAGTTTGTAGCTCTTCAGAAGGTTAATACAATTTTGTGGGACACTGATAACCATTCTAATTTCTTTGCATTTGTCACATGACTATACTAATACCTTGAGAATTCCTAGGCGACAATACTTAATGTAACATACTTGCAGAATAATGACAGAGTCCCAAAACAAGCAGTGAAACAACACAAGACCTCACTGCACACTTGGGAAAGATTCAGGAGTGCTCTTTGCAAGAACATACGTCAGTGATCGATCTTTATGTTTATATAGATCTGCTTTATATCTCGAAGCAGTGTTATTCTTCTTTGAAATAAAAGCATTTATTTTATAAAAAGTAGCTGTTTATCAAGCAAGATCATATTATTGCAACTGTGACTGTAAGAATCCAACCCCTGGACTCAGCAAGCAAACGTGACAGGGATTGTTCCTGTTCAGCACGGCAGCGTGCCATGCATATGTATGAAGGCGTGCTGCCATGCTGTAAAACGGACACTGTTCTGTGTACGAGCACAGGGGGGTTGTCTGAGAGCAGAGCTCTCACAATACATATGCCCTCTGCACTCCAGAATTGCCGTTCAGCAATTTAAAATGAGTGAGAATGCTCGTAACACCCTCCAACCCATCATGGTAAGAAATCTGGTCAAAGCCATAAGGGGCAATCGTCCTTACCAAGCCAAAAGTAGTTAGAATAACAGATTTAGCATAAGCACATAGTGCACACCTCCCAACCCATCAGAGTAAGGAATGTGGACAAAGCCATAAGGGACAATCGTCCCACAAAGCAGAAAGTTCATAGAATAACAGGTTCAGCATTAGCATGGATATTCTGAAGGGTACAAATAAAAAAACACAACAAATATTTTTTTTATACATGCAATACAGTTTAAGCGTAGCTGCACAGGTGTGCCCGTTGCTTAGCTACGCTTAGCCCAGCTGAAACAGCACGATAACTTAAAAAGCAATAGACATCCACCATAAGCATAAGTGCAATAGTGTAATGTTAGAGTGTATTTCTTGCATGTAGTCATTCATGGTTTGAGCCTCACCAAAGACACTTCCATTTTGTATATGTAAACATTAAACATTTTATTTTTTGCATATTTATGTAAGAAGTAACTGATTTTCCTCAACCAGAGTAGTGTATTAGGCCCAGATGTGAGGTGTCAGTGTAATAAAGTAGTGAAACCCCCATATAAACACAAGTGCCCCATACAGTATAGTCACACAAGAATAAATTAATCACAGCACATTGGGGGATGTCAGGGAAGGTAAATAAATCTAATATTATGTAATGAATAATGAATCAATCCTATACAGGTGGTAGACAAATATAATAAAACATAAGCAATGCTAAGCATTGCACAGCTATGTTGACCGGGTATAAACATTGTGTACATATGAATACTAAGCAATGGATAACCCAGCTATGTGGATTTGCCCATTGGTAAGCAATGCTGAACCTGCTCTTTTAAGCACTGCCAACTTTAGCTAAGTAGGTTTGCCCGTAGCTTAGCTTAGCTCAGCATTTTCAAAACCATCCAGTCATGGCAAAGGGTGGGAAATCGGCCATATTTAAACCCCGCAGGCAAGAATACAGCTCATAACTGGTTGTAGCTCTCCACTGTAGGGAGTATGGCAGGCATTGAAGAGGGCTTGCGCTTCTGGGCGCAGCACTGGGGCATACAGAAGTCCAAGGTTATGGTAGGACTCCTGGTAAGAAACCATGACTTGAGACTGCTGCAGGACCAGAACCAGGGCTCACAATATAAAGTGGAAGCCTGGGAAAGTCTTGACTGTGATCTCATCAGTGCCACTGGTATCCCTCGGACTGGTGAGCAGGTCCAGTACCACTATGCCAACTTGAAACAGAGGAAGAGGGAGCTCTTGGAACAGTGGATCCAAGAAGCAAGAGACAGGGGAGATGTCCCAACAGTGTGTAAATATTCATAGCAATAATTGTTTACCAAAGATGGATAGGTATTTATTTATTTATTTATTCATTTATGTTTTCCTGGAAAGTTCTACTGGACATAGGTCCTTTTTCAGAGGAGGCCCAGGGAGAAAAAACTCCACATATAACAAAGAAAAATTACAGTGTTATCAGTAAATAGTACTAGATTTACAGAGAAAATATAGCACACATTACAGAGGAGTCTTGCAGTAGTATCAGTTAGTTAGGGCATATTTTGCAGTAAAAAGATATACATGCAGAAGCATTAACAGCAATAAGAAGCAATAATAAACATTGGGTTTGATTAGAATATTTGACATATTGTGTATCATATAGTGACAACTAATAATTATGCTGATAATGAAACGTACGAGGAATTGAGTTTGAGGTGAAATGGTTAGGGTATAGATTAGTCTGGGTTAGAGCAGGAACAGAGCCAGTGGAATTTTAGGTAAGCCTTGAGACTGATTTTGAATAAAGAGGTGGATGGCAATTTGTTTTTTGAAAGGAGAAGGTTGTTCCATATTTTAGAGATAGCACATGAGTATATTGCATCCCCTGCAGAGTTTTTGGGTTTAATGATATGAAGTAGGTCTTTGCTGTTGGATCAGACGGCTTTAGAAGAGGAGTACAGTTGGATTAGGTTTTGAAGAGATGGGATATTATGGGGATGGTTTAGAAGTTTGTTGGCAAAAGAGAGTTGATTGAGATGGAGAAGTTGAGGGAGTTTGAGCCAT
The DNA here is from genome assembly GCF_019279795.1 of Protopterus annectens. Classification (NCBI taxonomy): domain Eukaryota; kingdom Metazoa; phylum Chordata; order Ceratodontiformes; family Protopteridae; genus Protopterus; species Protopterus annectens. Next base: position 259,001,622 of record NC_056740.1, on the reverse strand, counting down.
TCCAGTTCTCTGAGTGAGTGACAGTGGTGGCTACAATTGGATGCACTTGTAGCAAATTTTGCAATTTTATTGTAGCAGGTAGTGAGATTGTTTAGGTCAGTCTGTCTGAGTTTGGTGAGTATGGGAGAGGCATATAATAAGGTGGAGATAAGATGGGAGTCAGCAATAGCAGTTCTGGCTGTCTTAGTTAGGTATTGTTTGTTTCTATAAAGTGCCCCGAGTTTTTTGTGAACTTTTTTTATAGTAAGAGATATGTGGAGGTCGAATATGAGATTATTGTCTATCTCGACACCTAATAGTTTGGTGTGATTAGATGGGGAGATGTTGGTGCAGTTTTTGGCCTGAATGCTGAAGAGGATAGGAAATTGTTTGAATTTGGAGGGATGAAAGATAAGAAGTTTGGTTTTGTTTGGGTTGAGTAGAAGCTGGGAATTAGAAAGCCAGTTTTCGACAGATGTAAATGAGTCCTGAGTGAGTTTTTGAATCTCTGGTAGAGAGGGGGCACAGCAGATGAGAGTGGGGTCATCTGCATATTGTATGAGAGTGGTGTGTTTGGTGGAGGTATGTAGGTTGTTGGTGAAAAGGGAGAAGAGAAGGGGGCCAAGGATGGAGCCTTGGGAACCCCGATGGAAACAGGGAGATGGGGGGGGGGCCGGTCTTGCCAAACCACAGATTGTAGTCAGTCGGAAAGATAGCTTTGGAACCAATTGTTGGCAGAGTGGGAAAAGGAGAGGTTGGTGAGGACAGAGAGAAGTATACTGTGTGATACCATATCAAAAGCCTTTGATAGGTCCAGGAATATAGCTGAGGAGAATAGGCCATTGTTTTTATACTGTAGGATTGAGTCAGTAAATGAGAGCAGGGCAGTGGTGGTGCTATGATGGGGCCTGAAACCATGTTGGGTTTTGGAGAGGAGATTATTGGTTAAGAGATAGTTTATTACCTGACTATTAACACATTTCTAAAGTAACTTGGAGAGTGGGAAAAGGATGATGATGGGACAATAGTTGGAAAGGTTAGTAAAGGATCCACCTTTGTGTAGGGGTATAATATGTAGGTAGGCTAGAGTGTCAGCTGCAATTTTTTGGTATTTGGAGGGAAGGTTGTCAGTTGCTAGTTTTGTAGGCTTGAGTTTTGTCAGGAGTTTTTTTATGTAGGAGGTGGGAACTGTGGAGAGGGTGAAGCAGGGGTCTGAGGGATTGAGGTTAAGTGAGGGGCTATAGGCAGATGAGGATTGTTGTTTGGCTAGTGTTAGAATAGTTTCAGTGAAGTGTTTGTTGAAGGAGTCAGTAATACTGCAGGAGGGGAAGGAAATGGCAGGTGGAGGGGTGCCTACTTTGCCTGGATGGAGTAGGGAGTTAATTATGGACCAGAATTATTTAGGGTTTTGGTGGAAGGAGTTAAGGGAGGACTGATAGTATGTTGTTTTATCAGATTTTGTTTGCTTTTTTACCTTGTTTCGCAATTCTAGGAAAGATTGCCTGGCAGAGGGGGGTTTTGTTTGGCACCAGTGTGCCCATGCTTTGTCCCTAATTTTTATTAAACTCTGGTGGCTTTGTGAAGCCAGGGGGAGGATTTTGTTTTGATTCTGGCATATCTTAAGGGGGCATGGGAGTTTAGGATGTTGAGGAATGTAGTACTGGAGAAGTAGATGGCTTCATCTAGATTGAGGTATTTTAGAGTTGACCAGTTGCAGTTCTGGAGGGGGAAGTTGAAGGATTGAGGGTTGAAATTTGTTGTATTACAGATTTGTCTGTGGACAATGGAATTAGCACTTTTTACATGGTGTTTTAGAAGAAAGATAGGGGTATGGTCACTGAGGCTATCTGGTAGGCAGCCTGTTTGTAGGAGTGTGGGTCTTTGTTGACTAGTATCCAGTTTAGGATAATATGGTTATTGGGTTTTTATTTATGTGGGTGGGGTATTTTAATAGTTGGGAAAATCCATGAAGATTTATGTGATTGGTTGGGTGTTCATTATTACAGGCTAACCAGTTTATATTAAAATCACTGAGAATGATGGTTTCTTGGGGAAGGAAAATGTTGGCCCACTCAAGGAAGTTTTCTAAAATGGAAGTATTCTGGCCAGGGGATAAGTAGCAGAGGATGATATTTATGTTTTTTGTTTTGTTTAGTTGAAGGTTAGCATATAAGATTTTTTCCTTACTAATGAAGGCAGCTGAGTTTTTGACAGTTTGAATGTTGAGATGGTGTTTAAACAGCAGAGCAACACTAACACCTTTCTTTGTTAGTCTATCTTTGAGAAAGATGCTATACCCGGTGGGGAGGAATTCTTCACTTTTGCAGTGTGGTTTGAGCCAGGTTTCTGTGAGGATGAGGATGTCAGGAGAGTAACTATTTATGGTGACATGCAGGTCTTGGATTTTATTACAAACACTTCTAATGTTTAAACACAAGATGAGGGGATTGGAGAGTTTTTTGCTGCCATTGTTTAGGTAGTGAAGGGGAAGGCAGTTTTGTGTGATTTTGTGGTGGGGTTGGGGGATGTGGGACCAGGATTAGGATGTATGTCACCACTGCGGATTAATTTAGAGAGGGAGGCCAGTATTAGCTTAGAGTACGTAATTAAGAGCTTATCCTATTTTAAGGATATTTTTTGTTTAAAGGTAGATGGTATTTGGAATTTGTATAGCAGTATTGGGATGTTGTTTCCAGTGACTGGGGAAATGTAGTTGTGTGAAAGATGAGATACCGAGGAGGATGTGAGGGTGCAGTGAAATTGGTTGGGAGAATTGATCTTAGAGCTGTGATATGATGTTAGGTGAGCAAGAAGATACATAAGAAGTATAATTACATTAGGTAGCCACATGGTATAATTGGGCTAGATGTGTTGTGTAAGAGGGAGAAGGAGAGTAATTGCTGGGGGTGTATTCAGAGAAAGTACTGTGATTGGAGTAATAGGTTGTAGGAGTGGCTATGATTAGGATAAATTACAATGTACTGGAGGCAGGTAGGATTAGGGGGCAGGGTGGGGCGCGTAGATAGCCCATGCGAAGCACGTACGAACGGACCGGGGCTAAATCCCCAAGCACAGGACAGTGTGGTAAGGAGCTCTCCCTAAGGCTGTTAGACTTTATCGGCAGATATCCTAAGGTTGTTAGACTTTATCTGCTTTATCTGCTAAAAATACGAAGATTTATACCCAAAATATTTAGTAAGGGAGCAGGAGGGAATGTTAGAGTTGGGGGGGTCTGGGAAAACCTAGCGCTGGCCAGAACGAGCCTGTATAATAAATAAATAACGTTACAGCACATACACTCGCTTCCCTGATTCACTGAATGTTTTTTATTATTTTTGTTAGATTTCTTTGCTGACAGTGGTTTCTGTAGTAGCCCGCAGGTCTTTGGAGAGTGGGAGCAAGTTGGTCAGGCAGTAGTTCAGGAAACTATTGGAAGAAAACAAAAGAATAGGGATATAGAGGTTAGGAGTAGGAATTACTGTAGCTGAAGGAGCAAGGAGGCACAGTAGATGTAGAGCAAAGCTTTGTATTTAACTGAAATATACATTAATAGCATAACAATTACAGAACTTTAAATATCTCCATGCATCTGTCAGCTGTACAACTACCAAAAAACAATTGTATAGTAAGCTTAAGGCTTGGTAACAACACAGGAGACAGACCTCTTATTAGAACATGCAGCATTCTGAGTCTTAGTATATTTACTACAATATAAGTTATATATATATCCATCATACTATGTTCGTAAGAACAAACCAGGAATTAGCAGCATGTACTAACACTTGTACACTGCAGTGAAGCTATTTCTACAAGTGCACACACAGCAAATGTTATATAAACAGTACAAACTACAGTTCTGAGCAGGATATTACACAGTATTATTCTCGCATTTTATGGTTTACTTCAACCAAAAAAATAACAGCTACAGACCTTTACACTTACTGGGTTGTGCATTCAATCAGAAAATGCCATTTGTATAATTAGCACCTTTTTTTTTTTTTTTTTTTAGGGGATATATGTAAGGTTGGTAGGGGAGGGGCTAGGCCATTGCTGAACTGAATTGGTTACTTAATCCAACGACTAAATCCCCAAGCACAGGACAGTGTGGTAAGGAGATATCTCCCTCCCTAAGGCTGCTAGACTTTATCTGCAGATATCCTAAGGCTGTTAGACTTTATCTGCTTTATCTGCTAAAAATACAAGGATTTATACCCAAAATGTTTAGTAAGGGAGTAGGAGATAATTTTAGAGTTCGGGGGTCTGGGAAAACCTAGCGCTGGCCAGATCGAGTGCACACAGCCCGTATAATAAATTGATACAGTTACAGCACATACACTCCCTTCCTTGATTGACTGAATGTTTTTTATTATTTTTGTTAGATTTCTTTGCTGACAGTGGTTTCTGTAGTAGTCCGCTGGTCTTTGGAGAGTGGGAGCAAGTTGGTCAGGCAGTAGTTCAGGAAACTATTGGAAGAAACAAAAGAATAGGGATATAGAGGTTAGGAGTAGGAATTACTGTAGCTGAAGGAGCAAGGTGGAGCAGTAGATATAGAACAAAGCTTTGTATTTAACTGAAATATACATTAATACCATAACAATTACAGAACTTTAAATTTCTCCATGCATCTGTCAGCTGTACAACTACCAAAAAACAATTGTATAGTAAGCTTAAGGCTTGGTAACAACACAGGAGACAGACCGCTTATTAATACATGCAGCATTCTGAGTCTTAGTACATTTACTACAATATGTTATATATAGCAAACATACTATGTTCGTAAGAACAAACCGGGAATTAGCAGTGTGTACTAACACTTGTACATTACAGTGAAGCTATTTCTACAAGTGCACTCACAGAAAATGTTATATACAACAGTACAAACTATAGTTCTGAGCAGGATATTACACAGTATTATGCTCGCATTTTATGGTTTACTTCAACCAAAAAAATAACAGCTATAGACCTTTACACTTACTGGGGTTGTGCATGTGATCAGAAAATGCCATTTGTATAATTGGCGCCTTTTTTATTAGGAGATACATGTAAGGCTGATAGGGAAGGGGCTAGGCGATTGCTGAAGTGAATTAGTTACTTAAATCCCCAACGGCTAAATCCCCAAGCACAGGACAGTGTGGCAAGGAGATATCTCCCTCCCTCACTCACTTCCCTAATTCACTGAATGTTTTTTATTCTTTTTGTTAGATTTCTTTGCTGACAGTGGTTTCTGTAGTAGTCTGCAGGTCTTTGGAGAGTGGAAGCAAGTTGGTTAGGCAGTAGTTCAGGAAATGAGTTGTGCACTCGATCAGAAAACGCCGTTTAGTTAGCGGATCTTGGATACTCTCTCTGTGATACCCTTCCTGTGAGAGCAATAAAGATGACTTGTTAAAGTTTCAAGTAGTTCAGTCAGTTAAGTAGGTAGAAGGATGAGTCTGAATTGAAAACAGGAAGATTCTCTACCCCCTCAAAAATGTGGATGTCATCCTTATCATTAGCCAATCTGCTTACTAAACCCTACAAATCCATAATGGGATAATTCACAGAATAATCCAAGCCGGCTGATTTAAAATAATGTGCAGTAGGCCCCCAAAATGTATATAGAAACACAAAGCAGCAATTTATTTTCATTACAGCTGCAGCTCAGCGGGCTGTGAACCAGGAAGCCCATGCCAGCAGATTGCAAAGGCTGCGTCACGAGGCTGGTGAGTAACAATCCTGCTTGTAGTAGTCATACCAAATAAATATAAAGGAATAAAATGTCACCTGGCACTATAACAAATTTGTATGGTTTGTACTGAATAAACCAGACAATATGACAGTAATAGTCCCATATAGGTCATAGTTAAAAAAAAGTGCAACTGCCTGGCAATAAAGTTCTAAATCCTGGACTGGTTGTGTTTACTCTGGTATTGTATGGCCTCACATGTTGCATTCACCAAGATCTGGTGTGTGAATAGTACTGTTGTGTTAACTGTTTCTCACACTGTGCTACATAAAAAGTATGTCTAGGAATGTCTGTATAAGAATGTTGTAATTACAAGGTCAGATTGTACAACCAAAAGAGACTTAGACAGAAAACACTAAATGAAGAGCCAGTACTTTCTAAGTAGCTCCATCAAATGAAATGCAAATTGTTGTATTTTAGCACACACAGCCATGGTTCGAATCCTGGGAGTTGTAGTAAGCTGTATGCATAGTTATATCTCTCAACTGTACAGATTTCTGCAGAATGTACAGATATTTGCCTCATATTTTTGGCCTGTTCCTCTATTTTCCTGGCAAATCACTGGGATGATCTCAGGATTGTAGTCACTAAATAATGACATATATTTGCATTTCATTCTTCAGATCCTTCAGAAAATGTATATTAAAACTAATCTTGTTACTCTAGCAACTTTCTAAACATTTATAAGAGCAATATTTAAAATAAGTCCCTATTTCTACCCCCAGTTTGTCAAGCTTTGTACAGATTGTTTGCATTAAGAGGTTGAGAGGTATGTTCAGAATTATAACTAGGAATCTGGGAATATGTGTAGAAACAGTCAGGTAGTGTTAACAAACATTCCCTCCACAGGTCTACCAGGTAAGCAAATTAGAATTTAGCTGTAAGACAGTTGAAGTATACACTGTGTACAAACATATCACTGCCCAAACCAAGGCCATATGGTATTGTAATAATACCTGCAGGGTAATGATTAGAGCAATGATCATTAAAGTTGTGAGTACTGCAAGGATATGCAAGTTGTTAATTGACATCTCTCTGTTCCCCCACCATATCTGCAACAATAATCTAAACACACAAATCAATGGGTATGTTCTACACAAAACCTACAGTTGGGACATATGTCCTATTGTTCAACAAATATTGAAATGTGTTTCCATTAATGTTCCATGTTGAAATACTATCATTGGTGGCCTGTTGCTATCAATGTAACATGCATGCCATTGTAATGGCCACTGTGGTTCCATATATGCATGTGTTCTGTTTGCTATGCAACTGTTCCAAATCTGTTGTTTTGGGTTAATGGGAATATCTATGCATGCTGTTATAACTAACCCTGGACTGTGTTAACTATTACTAACCCACATATGTTCTAAAACTGTAACACCATAGCACATTTGGGAAGGCCGGTCCCAGCAGACTCACCTCTCCCATCTCATCTGGCCATAGCACCGGGCCCCAGCAAGTCTGAGGCCCACCCTAGGACCTCCTCGTCTACTAGGCCTGCACCACCTTTGGGTTGAACTGCCTCAGGGGATGGGGCTCATCACCCCCGGGAGTGGGCATGGAAAGGATCCTGTCACCCGAAGCCAGATCTGGGGTTTGGTGCGTAGCAAGCTCAGAAAGGAGTTCAGAGATCTGCTATGCCAGCTTGACTGCCGCATGGTGCTATAAGAGGGTCAGTCTGCCCCTCTTGCTCAGCTCCCAGCACAACCACCTTTGGGGCCGTGAAGGTGCAGTGGTGACTGCCCATGGGTGGGGACCTCAGTCCCACTGTTTCCATTTGGGGACTCATGGGCTTCCTTTTTCCAAACACCCCTCCCCGTCCAAGGTGTTTACCCCCCACTTGAGTCATATACTGCCCCTGTATGCTGTCTTGTCTATCTTCCTACCCAACCTACCTCCCCAATATATCTACTATCCTTCCCCGACATCCCACTCTCACCTTAAAAAAAAAGGGCAATCTGTTCCCAAAAAAACAATTTGCCTCATACATAGCTGTCCATTTCGCACACGTGTCAACTGGACACATGTAAGCTGGTTTAACTGGCTTCACAACACATTATTGTTGTCCTCACCCCTCTCTCAGGGGTTTGAGTATCCAAATATACCTCCAAGTTCAGTAGATATGCACACCTGTTGCTGTAGAAGAAATGGACAGTTATGGACCTTCCCTACACCCATCCTGCACATCCCTAGCTACTTTCCCTATTGTCTTCCCCTCTGTGTGCCCCCTTTTTCACCACTTTCCTATCACCCTTTTTTCTTTTCTTTTAAAGAAATTAGCATGGGGGTAAGTGGGAGTAAGCATTTTTAAGGAGTAGTAAGTGGGATTAAGCCTGTTTGTGTGGTGCTAAGCAATGCCTACACAGATTAAGGACTTTTAAAGCTGTCTGTAAGCATATTTAACCGGAAGTTAACATTGCTTACCGCTGTGCAAACCCACTTATAACTGCTTAAAAGTGCATTAATCACTCTGTATCTAACAGCCCTTGTTCTGTCCAGCAACAAAATAATCAGCTTTGAAATTCTCTAACCCAGGACCCTGCACACCATAGCCACAGCAAGTTACCACTAAGCCATCTAAGCTGTAGAGATGTGTGATGTTTTCTCAAACATATCATGCAGCACAGTCATTTAACAGTAGGGAAAATATATTTATATATGTATATGTATAGATATCTATATATAGGGTCTATATTGAATCAGCAAACACTTAAAAAAGCGAACGCTGATTCATCAACCCTATTTAACTGAAATCTTACAATCCTGAACACTCAGAACAGTAATTTTTTTCCCAAGGAAAACAAATCGCTGTTCCACAAAAAAAAAAAAAAAATCTTAAAACAGTATTTAATGTGGCCTACTTAAATATACCACCTCCGAGATCGCACCACAGTGGAGGAAATGGCAAACTCCCGAAACAGGCCCGGAGATTTTTTCCCTGGGAAAAAAATCTCTGTTCCGGGTGTTCGGGATTGTAAGCTTTCAGTAAACCAGGGTTGATGAATCAGCGTTCGCCGAATCAATATAGACCCTATATATATATATATATATATATATATATATATATATATATATATATATATATAGATATATATATATATATATATATATATATATATATATATATATATATATATATATATATATATATATATAGTGCATTTGGACATTGGATCCACACACTGAATCTCTCACTGCAAAACATCTGACCAAAGGCACTGTAAATTGGGGTGAAGGGGCCCAAAATAGAGACCTCTTGTAATTATTGCCATTATCCCTTCCTCCACAGCTAAACTGTTCTGCCTTGCAACAAAATAACCAGCACTTCCAAGTCTTGAACCAAGGACACTGCACAACATAGCCACAACAAGTTACCACTAAGCCATCTCAGCTGTAAGATGGTGGGATGATTTCTCTAACATATCATGCAGAACAGGCAGTCTACCATAGGGAATGTACAATGTGGAAGCACTAAACATTCTAATGATACACACACACACACACACACACACACACACACACACACACACATATATATATATATATATATATATATATATATATATATATATATATATATACTTATAGGTATATATAAAGAGAGTATATATAGAGGGTGCACAGAATATCAAACAGCCATTATTCCTACAGTTGCCACCTTTTCAAATGGCCAGTGTCTGATTCTTTCCTACAAATGAGAATTATTGCATGAAACATTTACCCACACACAATGTAAAGGACATGACGCCACACACAGTTTGCATACATATAAATGTTTATCTGTGTACTATTTCAGTTGTTTATGCCATTTCTTATAGCATTTAGGTGTTTGAAATACATAACTGATTAATGCAACTCTCAAAGAAAACATATGATACAGTAATCTGCAAAACATAACATACTTTGCTGTCTAGGCTAAAGCCTTCAAGTAGTACAACAGTAAAAAAACACATTTGCCTTGAAGATAAGAATCAATCAACACTTAATCACAGATGCAGTTCAACAGCTTCCAATTGCACTCTGTACTCAACCCCCTAGGGGAAAAGTATCAATTGTCACAATGTAAATGCATCTGTTTCATAACAATGTTTAACTTAAAACGTCACTATCACACTGACAAACAGAACTGTGTGCAAGACAGTAAGCTCTAGCCCACCACTGTTCCCATGGTGAAACGTATGAAAATGTACAGCCATATACCCTTATTACAGATATTCCTCACATGTTGTAACAGCTTAGGTTAAAAACATTTAATACCCCTCCCCCATAAAATGTCTTACAAGGGCATATAACAGTGTTCTCTATACACTGACCTCCAGACTGTACAGGGTCACACATGTTGTCCAGCCATAGCCCTCATATTTATGGCCCCTACCCCACAACTTGTGTGGGAGTCCACAACATCATTGGAATGATAGCAGGAATGTCAGCACTAAATAATGATATACCATACCTATCAACCTCTTACTGCATGACATCTGACAAAGCCTGGTATATAGGTGGAGGACGGAGGCTAAAACACAGGGCCATATTTGAAATATTGCTGTTATACACTGTGAAAGTTGCTGCTGTTGCAAGATTAGTTACAGCATAACCTTACTCAGGAATATGAAGTCAGAAACACAAATGGATTTTGCCATGTACTGATAGCAATCAACAGGGATAATGCCACTGATATGTCAGGGGCAAGACCTATGTGGGAACAGACAAAACATGACAGCCAATCCTCTGGCCATCACGTGGATAGGCCCACAGTTGAGAGCTATGCAACAGACTGCATTCTATGCAAAACTAGCATGTACACACATACCCTGTAAAACTAGCAGCATTAAATGCATATAACAGCAATACTCACACACTGTTCCTAGGTCTGGAACCTTATACAAGCATGTAGTTGGCCTGTATCCACAAGTCCTGCTGTAAGAGGTATTCCTACCTGCTGTCTGTAACACTGCTGCCCACACACATGAAGGATGTCTTCCATACAGGAAACGTAAAGGGACAACACCCACATGATGTAGTTATTTATAGTAGTGGGTTGCTATGACATTGGCTATTGGAAGGACTACACAGCTGCCTGCATGCAATTAGCAAGTGGGGAACAGCAATTGGTGCAAAAGCCATCACTTGAACATGAGCATCACCTGCAAAAGCCATGCTTCAACCTATTCAAACAAGCTCAATCCCAGTAGTACAGAGAGAGAGAGAGAGAGACCAAAAAAAAACATAAACAAAACCTCGAAATAAGAAACAAAGAGACATCCTGTACACAGAAGGAACCTGAAGATAAACCAGGTATGTGAAACATTTAAGTATGTAATTGAATGTAGTACTTGGTCTGTAATAATGGGATAGATGATTATGAAAGATGTATATGTGCCATCAATACTTACTGCAATTATGTCCTGCTGAACTAATGCTATGGACATAGCATCTGGCTTTGTTTGCAGTGGGCCATACCTATCAACTGTGCAGATCTTCACAGAATGTCAATATTTAGCCATCATAGTGTTTGTTCTGTTCCTGCAAACATCTATATTAGTCTGGCAAATAAATGAAGGTGGAAGTAATGAAGTCATGACAGACACATGAGTTTCAGACCCCACCATCTTCAGAACAGTCATGGTAATGTGAAATGTATCATGCACAAACTTCATAGGTTTGTAATAGGAATATCTACGATCTGTCCCTATATACTCCCCCAATGTTAGGCTTTATCAACATGTGATGCTCTAAGAGGTGGATAGGTTGGGTCACAGCTGAGGATCCTGACACACCCTGGGAAAGGACAACTCACATATGGCAACCACTAGAGTGTCTGTCAAACAGTCGTGTCTGTGCCACTGCTAGGCCAGTTAATGGGATGTTGCCCATATTCATATGTTACCTGTGAATACGAGTATTATACATGTTTGTAATGTAAATCTAGGATACCTATAAAGGGCATGACCATAGTAAAGCACTGTTGTAGATGTGTGTATGTGATATATTGAATTAATAACATTCAACTGTACAGTGTTCTTCTGGACAAAGTTCACAGTTGTGACAGGCATCTGTAGTCACTTACACATATACTTGTGTTATGGCAGCTATATTGATATGTTATCATAATTGGCTTCCATGTATTGTCACCCAGTGAGGTGTACCAATGACCAGAAGTCCTGGTATAACAGGTTGAGACGTATGATTGAGATGCAAGACTGTAAATACAGTGTGCCATAATGACATAGAACACAAATGTGTACCAGGTATTCCCTGAGCATGTGTATGTATGCATATGTTCAGCTGAAAGGCACAGAAGTAATAACATGGGTCACAAGCAGTCCAGAAAATAGGATGTGCATGTTGCACATGTGTGTAATATCACTGTCACTGCATGCAACAAAATAGAATGTGTACTGCTAATGATTGTTGCATTGCCATGACACTGATATGGGTACTACAGCAGGCATACTTATCATGTAGCAATCAGAAGTGTACAACTTTGTTATGACCCACTGTCCATGCCTACTGCTAACAGCTATATCAACACCCATATACACTGGAGATCAAAGTGTACATACCCCTGTTGGAATGCCAGGTCTGTGTGCTGTATGCCAATGAGACCACAGAAAATCATGTCAAAATGTTTCTCACCTCAAATGTGACACATAACCTGTAAAATTCTACTGAAAAAGAAACAAAACTGTTTCATGGAAGGTGAGCAACCATTGCAAAGTGAAGATGTGATATAACATTAGAGTACAAACCAAGACAAATGGATGCTGTAATCATCTCAGCAGGTGTTTACATAACATATCAGTGTAAGGGTGTGCACACACACATTCAACTGGCTTACTGTACTGAGTATTAATTCCCATATGTTTCCACTGGACAGGTTTTTATGTTCCCTATTGAAATGAGCAAGCTATAGGACACATCACAGGTGGGGATTGTGTTGACATGTGCTTTTGTGGGGTCATGTTCCAATTGCACAAGTACTATGCATTGTAACAGCGGTGTGTACACTTCATATCCACTGTAGCTGTATGGAATCAGCAGTACCTTACCTGTACAACCATCCTCTACCAATGATAAGGTGATCCCCCTTGGTGGACAGCACCAAGACACAAAGCGCATAATAGGTTGCTATAGTGAGTGTACAGGGACACATAGGTGCAGACCACAACTTGGAAACAAGTGCACCTCTATCTAACCAAGCATGCAGGTTCACAGGTGACTTCCTGGAAGGCTGACTATGACTAGAAATCAGACATAGCCAAACCACCAAGATCAATTACAACCATGTCTACACATATGTACGCAGTCTCAGAGCCAGTAACATGTCAACCTGTACTGGGGGTAAAGCACACCTCATAGACACATGCCATTCATACAGGCAACCTGCATCAGACAGGCTAGGCATGAACAGTGGCACCCTGTCCTCAACATTAGTACAGGGGGATATGCACATCACCCACATTCCTGCCCGTATCAGTGGTGAGCATGGACATAATGCCGACTGATGGCACCAACAGCAAGTCTCCCTGGGCCATGAGAACATCACAGTTTGCCTCCTACATGAACACAGGCATGTTCTCACAGTTCCATCACACACTACAGTCAAACACACACATGCCACCATCCGCACACCATCCACATGGAAGATGGCCACTGTCATCCCTCTACACAGAAATGAATGGTGAATAGTGGATTATGCCATTAAGTGTCCAGCACTGGGGAAACGGGACAGATCAGGGCCAGGAGTGTAATGCAAACTGTCAAAGCCATGATAGCTTAAAGTGTTATAGTATAGTCAGGATTATTTGCAAGTAATATCCACTGTTGATGTGCACGTGGACAACCATATGAGGTCCTGTGACTTTTTTCCTGTTTATGTCTTCCAGGTACAATGTTCAGGGAATGTCTGCCTGCATTCACAAACCTGGAAAACGATGCAATCATCCAGTATGCCATCATGCATTATGCCATCCTCTTCGGCTGCAGGGCCCAGGATATGCAGGAGAGGACCGTCCTGTGGAATGAGCTCGTCCACAGGGTAAACGATGTTGGCCTGCACAACAGTAATTATTAGCAGGTTCAGCATCGATGCACTGATCTGATCTGCCACACCCATCAGCATGCTGCTGCAGTTAGGTGGGACCAGCTAGCCACAGGTGGGAGTCATACCATCCAGCCCCCACTGACACATGCTAAGGAGCTCCTCGCCAGCCTTGGGGCACCCGCCCACCAGCCAAGCCAGCAGGCGGAAGACAGCATTGTGGAGGTGGGTGCCACCCACACAATGATGAGGAGCTTGCAGGTAAGGCCCCAGGGAACATTACTATACCACTGTTACTTATCCATTTTCATCTGTAAAGTAACTACATGCATATGTCAGATACGATAGTCTGTTGGTGCAGTATAGTAATGAACAGTTGTGCATAATCTCTAGCATTGTGGGTTTGTACTTCCAATGTGCTGAAATGCTGCTCCCACCCTAAACCAATGCCACAGTTGTGGCTACTGACATTACTTCTGTCTCACAACTATTTAGGTCCCTCTGGTATACAACTGGGGCAGCAGCCTGTAGCTGGTGAGTATGGAATTGTTTTGTCCAGGTTTGCCAATACACCAGCCATACTATTTGCCATACACACATTTAACACACCTACGCATAATTCATGCTGTACATGTTCACTTATTGTTGGTGTTAACTGCACTGCATCACAGTGGTCACCATGGTGGCATATCTGAAGGATATGTAAGAGTCCTGTAGTATACCTAACAACTTGTCAGTACAATTTATTTTATTTATTTATTTTACATTTTATTTTTTACATTTGTTGACCGGGCTAGTCTAACTGGATGCATGTCCATTTTCAGCAGAGGCCCAGGGAGATAAGCTCCACTTAAAAAGATTAACAAAAAGATTAACATAAAATGATTAACATATAAATGCATGTACAGAAATTATTTTCAGATTATTACGTAACATTTCAATTGTTGTATACAAAAATTATTACAGAACATTAGATACATTTGCTAGAAACTCTATTCTCAAGGAAATGTTTTTTTTTTTGTTTTTTTTGTGTGTGGATAGAATAAAGAACAGATATGGATTAGTCCATGAAAGTAAAAGTAATGGTTGAGAAATACTGGGTCAGCAGTGATGATGATAGCAATGCCATTTTTGATTAGTCTGGGTTTGTACAGGGCATAACCAGTGTGTTAATGGGTCAGCAGTGATGATGATAGCAATGCCATTTTTGATTAGTCTGGGTTTGTACAGGGGCATAACCAGTGTGTTTTCAGGTAAAGTTTCAATTTTTGTTTAAATAGTGATAAAGAGGACAGTGATGTCAGTTCATTTGGAAGTTGGTTCCAGTATTTTCCAACAGCATTAGAGAACAGAGAGTCACCAGAGATATTGTTGGATATACTTGTGGATACTAGTAATTTCTTGGATGAGTGTAAGGTATTAAGGTTTTTAGATGGGGTAAAAAGGTTTGATAGTATTGGAGTTCTAGTTGGTTGGAAGAGGGTTTTATGGGCAATGGTAAGTTGGTTATAATGGAGTTGATTTTGTAGCTCAAGCCAGCCTAGTTGTTTCAGATTATGACAGTGGTGGATCCTGAAAGAGGAAGATGTGGCAAATCTAGCTATGTTATTATAAGAGTTTGACAGCTTGTTGAGGTTCTTTTTAGTCAGATTTATGTATATGGATGAAGCACAGAGGAGTGTGGAGATTAAATCGGTATGGGCAATAGAAGTTCTGGCTTGTGGAGTAAGGAATGGCTTTATCCTATAAAGGGAGCCCAGTTTCCTATTTACAGTTTTTATAGTATTGTTAATGTGAGTTTCATAGGTAAGGTTGTTATCTATTGTTATACCTAGAAGTTTAGTGGTTAGGTCTGGAGATATAATGGTACCGTTATTGGATAGGACTGAGAAGTTTATTGGGCTGGACTTGCGGGTGGGTGTGAAGAGCAATAGTTTTGTCTTTTTGGGGTTCAAGAGGAGGCATCATTGTAAAAAACAGTTTTCTACTATAGTAAACATTTTCTGGGTTAAGGACTGTAGTTCAGATGAGGATTTAGCTGAGCAGATGATTGTAGAATCATCTGCATATTGAATACAGGTAGTTTGAGTAATTGCTAGGTGAAGGTCATTTATATAGATTGAGAATAGGAGGGGACCAAGAATTGAGCCCTGGGGGACTCCTAGTGTAATGGGGAGATGTGTAGATAGGTTATTGTCCCAAAGCACACCTTGTTGTCTGTTGTCAAGGTACGATTGGAAACCATTGAATAACCAGTGAATCTAGGGAAAGAGATCTTAGTACATTTATTAGTAAATGGTGGTTGACCATATCAAAAGCTTTGGAAAGGTCAATAAAGAGTGCTGAGGAGAGGATGTTGTTATTTTTGTTATGATTGATACTATCAGCGAAGGATAGGAGAGCAGTGGTAGTACTATGAAATGGTCTAAAGCCATGTTGGCAATTTGCAAGTAGATTGTTTTGTAGAAAGTGATCTAGTAGTTGTTTATGGATACATCTTTTCATTATTTTAGCTAAAGGAAAAAGTAATGCTATTGGGCGGTAGTTGGAGTATTCGTTAGAATTGCCACCTTTGTGTAGGGGGATGATGTGGGAGATTTTCCAGATGACAGGAATATTACCTTCTTTTATGGTTCTATTTATCAGGATTGATATTGGATAGGCTATAGGTTTGGCAGCTTTTTGGAGATATTCTGCTGGTAGTTTATCGGCTGATGGGGTTGATGGCTTAAGTTTTTGTAGAAGATTACAGATAAGGTGAGTTGGGACTGGTTCCCAGTGGAATATAGGGAGAGAATTTGTTGCAGAATTTGGGTGACTGGAATCCTGAGTTGTTATTTGATTGGCCAGTGATTGGATGGCCTCTGTGAAGATATGTGTGGACAGAGATGAACATAATGGTGGGACAAATGGTCTACAGTAGGGACATGTCTGAAACATTACCCTTATACAGTGGCTACAACAGTGTATACACCACTATTGCAATGGCAACTGTTCCTGATATAAACAACGGCAAATCACAATACCACATTCTACACCTTTTACAACATATAATGTGATCCTAACATGAGCAATGAATGTGTAATATGGAATCCTATGTTAGGACAACACATATGGGGAATTCATACCTTAACAAACACTGAAAGCATATGTGTGCACACACTCCAAATAACATATTGTGGAAGCAGCTTGTGATGTACTGACAGCATTCACTCTTCTTGAGTACACATCTTCCATCAAGTACAGGGCCTCAATGTCACACCAAGCCATGGTCTGCTGTCCAAGAAGTATGTCCATGACATTTGCCCACTCACCTGCAACAGAGGCAGCTGTGGCTTGCACACATCTTACAAACCATTAAATGGATTCCATATCTGAAAGGTAGCACTCAGGAGTGGGAAAAGTAGCCTTAGCTCACCATCGCATATACCATGGCAAACAGTGCAGACAGTCATGTATGTGTGTATGAAGTATGGGACAAAATTGATGTAGAAAATAAACAGATACCAATCCAAAACAGATGACAAAACATGTTGCAAACTGGTCATGGCAGCTGCCCAGAAAAATGCAGCAACACTGAGGGACTTGCCGGAATGTCTAGCAAGTACTGCCTGTGCAGTACCTGTGTCGACAATTGCCTGGATTCTGCATAAGTGTGGCCTATGGGTGAGGGTAATCAGATGGAAGAGTTGTCCCACATGGTACATCATCCAGGGCTCTCTACAGGTAGCATAAGCATAACATCAAGTCTCCCCCAAGGCATGTGTTGCAATGTGTAATGTTGTCATAAGACCAAGGCTCAAACCTACAGACAGTAGTCATAAAGATAAGTGTGATGCACAAGCAACACCTCACCCCACCTCAAGGCCACCATTCCCAATATTTAGCTTGCTGGTGCCAGTATACACCTTTAGGTTTGCTGTTCATTAGCTGGAACTAGGCCGGTACACATGGAATTTGGAACACTGCAAAATAGCACTCGTGTGGCCCATTGCTGTCAAGCATCTGCAATAAAGCTGAAGATGGGGAGGGGTGTCGGCTTGAAACACAACAGTGAACTGAAGCATACATCCAAAGCTTGCTAAGAATGGCTGTATCTGAACACAGTGAAGGTTATGAATTGTGCCAGACATAACCCTGACTCTACAGCAATAGTGAAGACACTGTGTGACCTCCAAGGGCTGTGCACATGAGCTGACCTTGCAATCTGGCAGAGTTGGGGAACATTTGTAGGGCAGAGTGTCCAAGTGAAGATGGGCCATGCTACTATACCCTTCCAGGAATAGTGACTGCTGTAGTTCACTTAACTCATTACATCCGAGTGACACCTCCAGGTGCATCTGCAGTTAACCCCTTATGATGCCTATAGGCATCAAATATTGCTTGTTTATATTAGCATGGTTTTAGAATTATTGATGCAATGTACAAGGTTTTAAAATATCTTATCTTAAAGCTTACACAATGGCAGACTCAACTGTATTAATAATTGACCTCTGTCTATTGTAGGTTGAGAGATATTAACTATCATTTTTATGATATTAATTTATATAGATATAATTTTCACATTTTTCTAAATTTCTCAACAACTAAGTAACACAGACAGAATTCCTTAGCCTCGTGTGAAAGCTCTCAGTGAGATGAATAACATGTTGCTGACAGTATGTGTGTAACTTAAGCAGTTGCTGAGATATTGTAAGTTGTTACAAAATATTACAAACATAATAGTTACTGTGTTTATTATGACTTATACAATTCAGTTTAAGACCCAGACTCTAAAGCATACTACCACTATAAAATAGTTTGTGGCACTTGTGCTGAAGAGTTTGCCATTTATACTTCTTTCATAACCCCCATGATTCCTGGGATATGAACATTTGTTTGAAATGTGAGGACATAATTTGATTCTATCAAAAGGCATAGGCTCTGCCCATTTGTAAGTTAGAACGCAAATTACCTGTGCTCCACTGGAGTGAATGAGTTAACAGGTGCTTCAACAAACCATTGTGTTAAGGGTGTGCACACTTATGCAAACCACATATTGTATGCATCTCATTCAGCATCTGCATGACTAACACATTTGTTTGATACTGCATTGGATTGCCCAGGGCATATGTCACATATCAGGTGTGTGTAATGTTGACAAATGCAGTATTGTGGCCCCACTGCATATCATAGAAGAGACTGGCATGTCAACAAGGGTGTGTACACTCCTCATATCCACATTAAGTTTTGAAGGTTGTCAGTGTAATTGGATTTTATTGCACATACATGCACTGCTGATGATGAGATCTGCAAATCAAAGGACAGGCATTAATTACTGACATCAGTCCTCATATCATCCAGGGTATGTGTCAGACAAACACTTAAGGGCTGTGAGCAGCAGAGCAAACATAACTGTCACACTATTACACATTCAGCAATGGTGTGTACACCTGAGATGTATGGTGCACAGTAAATGCCACTGTGCTGTACAGGTGCACAGCAATACTGTGTACATGGGTGCAGTGTTTTCCAGGGGAAGGGGCATCACTTACTAACACAACTCATGCATCTCAGAGATATATAATGTTGATAACAAGGATTGAGTATGGTTGCAGTGCATGCTGTTGAGTGCCATATGTCATGCATGTTGACTATTGGATAATGAGAGGTCTGTGTAATATCTGTGTAATATCTTTGTGCCATCTCACCTGTAACTGTGTGTGTGTGTGTGTGTGTGTGTGTGTGTGTGTGTGTGTGTGTGTGTGTGTGTGTGTGTGTGTGTGTGTGTATGTGTAGAAGTAAACCATAATGTACAGGTCTTAATTTATATTTCTTGTCTGCCCCTCACCGGTGGCAAGGTGGGCAGGGACCCTCCTGCAGGCAAACTGATGTCAGTGTCCATACAGACAATGACAATGATGACAGGCATAGTGAGACACAGGCAGGGTTTTCAGGGGCTGAATCTGTGCCATTGGTTGACATCCTACTTTTATCCACCCCATCCCTGCATACAGTCACAATGCCCATACATACCCCATCACCAGTGGCCATAGATGAGAGATAGTTGGCGGGTGTTGGCATGGGACAGGAAAGTGTGGTGACTATGGCAAGTGTGTCTGTACACAGCAGCCATTGCCAGATGACTGCTAAGGTACCACACAGGCAGATGTAAAGGGATGCTCGTAGGAGGGCTGCTGGCCATCATGCCCCTGGCAGAAGTGCCACAGCAGGTGTCACCAAATGCATGTTTCGGGCCATCATGGAGGCACAGGCACATATGGAACATTACACCAGAGATAGTCTGAGGCTCCAGAGGGCTACTCTTCCTGCTATACATGACAACATCCGTGATCTTGCAGGTGCCCACCATTATTTTGCAGAGGTCATGGATAGACAGTTGGGTGAGATGGTGGGAATCCTCGACCATGTAGTGTCTGTGGTATAGCATGTGGTGGGAGTAGGGTGCCGGCCACTTGGACATTGGTCAGCAACAACAACAGGTGGAGGTCTACATGGACATGCAACAACTCACAGCCGCTCCCGTAGTGGCAGTACCAGCACCAGCATTGCAGGAGGGGTGCTGTCCACACCACAACACAGCAAGCCATGTGCACATGGTCCTGGATGGTCCCAAGAGGGACGCAGATCCAGCAGACAAGTGTCAGCATCATGGGAGAGTACCATATCTGGGCTTCTGCCTGGTAGTGCCCGTGGAACCCCTGGCAGGCACAGTTCCCGTGTCTATGGCCGGACACGGTGAACTGTTCACCCTGCCATGTACGGTCTGCAACTGTCCAACAAACTCCTGTATAGAGCAGCCACATGGCAGAAAATGTGTGCATACGGTTTCACTTCATATACTCGAAATGCTGAAATCTCGAATTTCAGCATTTCGAGTCCATGAAGCCGAAACTTTAGAATAGCAAAAGTGCATAAGCGCAAATGCAAATATGCTGAATCCACGCTTATGCAGTGATGCTACGTTATGGGAAGTGTTTGTTTGGGATGTTTGTGTTCGGACTTTCAGGTAAGTGAGTGTATGTGAGCGTTTTTGTAACGTGCGTGTGTGTGTGTGTGTGTGTGTGTGTGTGTGTGTGTGTGTGTGTGTGTGTGTGTGTGTGTGTGTGTGTGTATGTGTGTGTGTGTGTGCATGTGTGCGAGGGACTGTAGAATGTCTGTGTGTGAGGTTTTTTTTTCTCTGTTTGTGCGATCTCAGAGTTAGTATATATAAGTAGGGGGTTGTGGGGGGGGGTGTTTGCCCCCAGCTTTTGTTTAGTGTATGTATGTGTATGTATGGTGTTTTGTTGTGTTTATGTTTTTTGTGGTCTAGGTGTTGTAGTTTGTGTGGTGTAGTGCATGCTCTGTGTTCTGGTTTGTGATTTCGGCTTTGTGGGGTTTCAGTGTTGTGATGGTTTCAGCTTCATGGACTCGAAATGCTGAAATTCAAGATTTCAGCATTTTGGGTATATGAAGTGAAACCGTGCATACATACACACACATCACCAACACAACTAGGGCACCTCCATACCTACACACACCACGCTTGCAATGCCCATGTAATAAAGAACTCCCTAACCCGCACACATGATGTCAACCAAATGGCTCAGTCTGCAAACCCACAACACACCCTGTGCATATAATGATACCTGTGCCACATCCCTGTCATCCATACCATCGATGCAGGGAATGCTAATATGGTTCTGATGCAGAGTGAATGTACTAAGGTTTAGCAATGTAATGCTGTTTAATGTGTTTTCAGCTGGAATGTTTAATGCTTGCATGTCAGGGTGTGTAGCTGTCCAGCCATGATGCCTTATAGTTGTTATTAACGCTGACTGATTGTGGTCTCCATAATGTATTCTGTTTGTGTTCTAGGTGTCTATGTGTCAGCAGGATGTTGGTCTGCTGTCCTTTCCTACAAAGGGTGTGGCACTGTGGTGACACATTGACTGTGCCATATCCTGGGTACAGATGAACACAGGTAACAGGTCTGTATAACAGTTACTGCATGTGCCACATGGCTGATAGGCTGAGGGGTGTATACAGGTGAGTGCATGGTGGCTGATGTAAGCAGCTCTTCCACAGTGGACAATGGTAAGTGTACTGGATGGCACACACCAAATGTTTGTGAATAACACACACACACACACACACACACACACACACACACACACACACACACACACACACACACACAGGCTTTGGTGTTGATGCAATACACAGAGAATACTGTTCACATGGATGTACTTCATTTTGCAGTGAACTCGTTTTGGCCTATGTAATTCCACCAAGACAAAATTGCAAAAACATCACAACAGTAAATAATCAGTCCAACAGTTTAATATCATTGACAGCTGTACTGGCAGGGTATATGTCCTCTTTCCCAATGTAGTGCAATCCTGGAGTTGGTAAACATAGGTGTGCTGGTGTGGCTGGCACAGCCCTCCACTTTGGAGGGTGTGGGATGGCATAGAAACACACATAGTGTGATTAACAACTACATAACCTGTTAACATAAACTGTACAGTATAATGGTATACTAAGCAGGGGGATACACACAACAATAACCCCAATGTGGGTGGCTGTGCCTACAACCACACCCATATATATATATATATATATATATATATATATATATATATATATATATATATATATCTATATACCAACTCCAGTATCACTGTACAGTGGGGAAGAGGGCATTTACACATCCACTACTAGTTTTGCTTGAATGTATTTCCACAAGATGATTGCTTTGAAATGGTACCTTTAGCCAGTTAGTTCTCGGACAAATGATCTCCTGGGACATATATTTTCTGCAAACTGAAGTAGATCCCTTCACATGCACACTTACTTGGCAACAATGAGAGCAGAACCGCTACCTAGGTACTTATTGCTACTAATGTGTTTGGCCTTAATTGCACACACCACAGAGCTTTTAGGGTGAGGTGTGTCCCAAGTTTCCTTTTAAATGAAGAACATCACCAGGCTTTGTACAGTATGGTAATGGGGGGATGTACTGGGTGTTAATGAACAATACATAGTATGACATACTGTCATATACACATTGACAAACACATACAGTCATAGACATATTTAACAAACTTGGGTTTAGCAGTGCTATCTACCTCGTCAGTGAGTCCATTCTGTTACAGAGTTTCTGCACAAAGCACATGCATCAATGGGCTGGATAGTGTAATCAGTTACCTGTGTGGTTGATGGTGACAGTGGTCCACATACAGTGAACCTTGGGACATGTACTGGGAGTACCATGGTGTAAAGACAGTATACCCAGCACCCACACCCCACATTAGATATTGTACTCACTGAAATCCATGATAATGCTCTGACATACTCACAATCACACATTGACCAGTACTGCAATAGAAACCCTTGTCAGTCTAATCAGTGCTACTACATGGATATGTATTTATTGCACATGCCACAGGGATAGTAGGGTGAGGGTTTGTCATGGCTCTCCTAATGTCAGCAACATCACTATCCCTTATAATGTATGGCAAAGTTTATTGTATTTGGAGAATGTGGCCTCAGAATGCTGTCTCCTACAAATATGCACACTCACACACAATTGCACACACATACACAAACTTGTCAGGACTCAGAGGGTAACCCATGCCTATCTACCCATTTGTATAACAGTGTCATGCTGGTACTGCAAGCTCCAGTAGCCCATAGGGTAAAGACTGCAGCAAGGTACATTTAGCATCAATTGCAGCAGCAGCCATTTCTAAGTATAGCAATGGGGGTGTAGTGGGTGAGAAGGCCCACAGAGTATTTTCAACTACAAGTTTACACAGACACTTATTCTCAGTAATGCACACTGACACATTTGTCAGTACTGAGGTCCATAGGTGCAGGTGTTCCTAGGTGTGTACTAGGCTAATGTCCATGGAGAGATGAGAAGAGTAGGGCATGTGGGTACACTGGTATCATGCCATATGACATTATGTCATCAGGCCAGCTATCAACTGATGCCACTTGAGTGATCCCCAGGGTGACAGTTAAATTCAACATCCAATCATCTGTTTTTTTTTTCTTGCAGAGGGCCAGTGAGGTGCTCCAATTGACATGTATGCAACATATATTACATGACATGGCCAGTGTCTGGGTTAGAGATCTGTACCCACGCATGTTCTGTGGACTGTGGTAGTCTTTTTGAGGTATCCATGGCAAGTGGTGCATACAGGGTGGGGTTTCCTAGCTGTGGCATTCATAACACAGCTGGGCAGACATGTCAGTATCAGTCAATCAGAGATTTACTGTAAGCAGCCAAGATGGATACCTGACATCTGCACATCTGTACAGAGGACAGACAGAAATTAGCTAGCCAACAGGTTATGCATTAGGATGAATGTTTTGACACATAAACGTCTGACACTAATAGGTATACCATTACTACATGACAGCTGCCCTCAATGACATGTCCTAAACACATAGTAGTCTACAGGTAATATCCATATATCAGATCAATATCCAATAGGAGATACTTAATAACATGCAGCTCACACACCAAAAACATGATAGTCAGTACTCAAAGTTCAGCTTTGCATGCAGGGGTGTATGGTTCCAGTACTACAATCTGCAATCTACTCTTACTTGGAAAAGCACTGTTAAAAGTAGTAATGTAATGATACAATACATGCAAGTGTGACACCATATAACCTGGGATACTACCCATGTGTGAAACACATACAAAGAGAAAAGATTGTGGTACTAGCCATGTATACTCAGGTGCCCCATACAGTATACTCACACCCCTTGCTACTGTAATGACAGCACATAGAAGCATGTTATGTACATGGAATTAAACACACTTATTAAAGATGTCATTACCCTGCTATTTTATCAGACTGGAATGTGATCACTGGTTACCAGAGCTGAGCCATGCTTAGCAGGTATAAGCATTGCTTAAATGTAAATGTTAAGCAGATTTGCGCACTGGTAAGCAAAGCCTACACAGTGTAAGCGCCTTTCCATTTAACCGTATGTCAGCACCGCTTGCCGTTGTGCAAACCCACTTAAAGCTGCTCAAAACTGCCTTAACCACTCTGTATCCAACAGTCTTTGTACTGCCTAGCAACAAAATAAACAACAGTTGCAGGTCCTGAACCCAGGACCTTCTAAATTATAGTCACAGCACTTAATTACTAAGCCATCTGAGCTATACAAATGTCGGTTGGTTGTTCAAATATATCATTCAGTACACATACTGCATAGCAGTGAACAACTGCTTTGACTACTACAATTGTTTACTACTTGTTAGTGAAAATAGTGTTGAATCAGTCATGTTTTTATCTCTAAATATACACACATTAGATAAATATGGTGGGATACATCTGAGAAGGTATATACAGCACTCATGTTTACACTTAACAAGGATATGGATATATAAATATATATATATATATATATATATATATATATATATATATATATATATATACATATACACACACACATATGTAGATATATGTATACATGTACATACACACACACACACACACACACACTCATATATATATATATATATATATATATATATATATATATATATATATATATATATATATATATAAATATATGTATGTATATATATATATATATATATAAAACATATGCCCATAACAGGTAGTGGAGTCATACCTCAGCACCATAAGTCACAACATCTTAGTGCAAGGGAATGTAATGTAAGTATTGCAGTTATAAATGTAGAATGTTGCTACAGTAACAGGGGTTGTGTCAACAGATATGTGTAGGAAGGCTCTTCTGATACTGACATGTACATCATCAGTTACTGACAGACATCATAAAATCATCATAGCACCACACAAATCACAATAATGACCCTGTGGCATACAGCAGAAATATGACCAATAAAAGTGGACAGTCTGAAACAATCTGGTCAGTTCAGAGGTATACACAGAACTCCTTAGTGCAAGACGTGTGGACCAAGCCTGACAAAGGGGGTGTTTACCACCATGGAAATGGGGATATAACACAAATACTAGAGTAGATAAGCTCACACAGGTGATGCAGTCACACCTTCCTGTCTGTCCTAACACATATTAACTGGTGGAGCAGAGGTCCCAAGCCCACATACTTCCCACTAGTTAGTGACATACATCTTCACAGCATTCCGCTGCTTTTTCAGAAATATACAACACGTGTGGTGGCCAGGCAACAGTACATCTGACAAATATCTGGACATAACATCACACTAGGTAAATACACTGAGCTTCTAGGCATGTCATCAAGCACTGTGTAAACTACAGGAAGACTGCCACAACACTGACCCAAGTTTCCTATGGGGGAATACACATGTAATTGCAAATATAGCAGGCACTACAGGCGTGTAACAGCATGGAGTAACAGACACCAGTGTGAAAGTGCATACCCACAACCAGTCTCAACACAGTCACAGTCACGTTATGGTAAGCCTAATTAATAGCACAGTATATGGACTGTGTGAACAAAAACATCCTCATATTTGCCACTCACACACTAACCCTACATATACTGGCCCAATTCACAGTGTAGTCTGATGCCTGACTGTGGTATGGGACATGTCTCAGTCTGGGCCTACAAACATATACACTGATAGGGTACCAGAAACTGGAGCAACATGCAAAGTTAAATGGAACATGACCAAGAACACTGACATCTACCACAGTCTGTACACACTCCAAGTAACATATTCACAATACACTGCTAGACAATACTGATACTCTGTCAACAATCACCATAAGTACACAGACCTCACTACTGTACAGACTACAACAGAATGCCCAGGTTTTGTCCTCAAATATAAGGCCTACTATACATAACATGTCTGGCAGTCTGATATATCACCAGTTGTTATCAGGAATGATGTCTGTAAATAATGATATACTGTACATATGCACCTCTTACTGCATGACATATGGACAAAGGGTGACAGACTTGGAGGACAGAGGCACAAACACAGAGCCAATATTGACATATTGCTGTGATAAACTGAGAAAATTGCTGGTGTAACAGGGTTTGTTGTGCATATCTCTTCTGAGGGATATGAAGTCAGTA
Organism: Protopterus annectens; assembly: GCF_019279795.1. NCBI lineage: Eukaryota > Metazoa > Chordata > Ceratodontiformes > Protopteridae > Protopterus > Protopterus annectens. Next base: position 258,974,815 of record NC_056740.1, on the reverse strand, counting down.
ACACACATGGATGTCACCATTTACTGACTGTAATCATCAGAGTATGCTACTGCATTTCTAAAGACAGGAAATCTGCGAGTAACACACTACATCTAAGACTCCAAACTCTGGCCAGTCTGCAAATAGCCCTACAGGTGAGCGTTTCCTCAACCACATAACACTGTCATGCCAGACTTTAAATCATGCAGAACAGCCAAATCCACACAAACCCTGTTAAACCAACATTACTTTAAATGTAGAACAGCAATACTTACATTCTGTCCCCATGTCTGGAACATCCCCCTCCTGTTTTTTGACCTGTCTCCACAGTGTATGCTGTAAGAGGCATTTCCAACTACCCTCTGTGATGCTGTTTGTCAGACAGCCACATGAAGTCCTGCTCACAATGAAGGAAAAGGGCCAACACCCACATGAATTGCTTAGTTATAGGAGTATATTTTCATGCAGTTGGCTATAGGAATGATACCACAGCTGTTCCACATGCAATTAGCAAGTGGGGGACTCCAATTCATGCACAGGCCATCAGCTGATCATGAGCTTCACCTACAAAAGTCAAGCTGCTGCCTATGCAAAACAGATGTATTTTTCCACATCTACCAGAGAAGGAGCAAGAGACAGAGAGGGAGAGACAGAGACAGGGAGAGAGAGAGAGACAGAGAGAGAGAGAGAGAGAGACAGAGAGAAAGTAAGAAAGGAAGGGAGAAAGAGCCAAGCTTGTTTGTGTATGATCCGTGGGTGGAGAGTGGTATCTGGGCATTATAACAGTTGCTTATATTGTTTACTAATCTATACTATCACATAGTAATTGCACATGGCAGTACACAATTATGGCTGTGGATTGTCTACAGCAACATCTACAGCATTTGAAAACTGTTGACCTTGTAATGTGGACATTGGGACATATAGGTTTTCAATATAATAATGTAGCAAAACCCAGACTGCAATGGATCCTGTCATTACACAATCACCCCAACAGGATACTAATGACACCCACACACCCTTAGCAGTACTGAGTTTCAAATCCCTACCTGGCAATGTATTGCTATTACAGTATTAAACAGCTATTGCACGCGCCACAGAGCTTACATGTTGGAGAGCTGTCCAAAGGTATCTTTGAAGGTGAGTTACATCAGCAGCAGTGCTAAAGGAGGGGTAAGGGAAATGTAGTAAGTGTGAATGTCCACAAAATCAGGTGTCAACAAAGACACGCACACACTCTCACACAAATGCACACATTACCACAGTTGCCAGGGTTAGAACTTCTACATAGCTTGTTTGCTACACTATAATAGTACGCAGTTATCACAAGTGCCACAGAGCTTACAGAGCTGAAATGTGGCCAAAGGGTTATTTCAAGGTGACTGACATCAGCAGGCATGCTAAAGTAGGGCAATGGGAGGTGTAGTGAGTGTGAATGGTTTCAAAATCATTCATCTCTACGCACACACGCACACACACTCGCTGGTACTGAGATCCATAGGTTCATTACTTCACAGGTGTGTAGTAGGTGAATGGGCCTGAAGGCTCTACAAGGCTAAGCCAAGGGAATACCTTGGCAGCAGGTCACATGACAACACTCCCCAGTGTGGCTCAGGGGTGTAGTCCCTAGAGTGGTCCCCAAGGGTGGGTATTGTATTTGCCATCCACTCATCTGGGTTACTATTGTGGGTGGCCAGTGATGTGCACTGCTTCCCATGTATGTGATCTATATTCCATAACATGGACAGTGTCTAGGTTGTGCACATGTCCCACATGCATGTTCTTTGATGTGTGGACGTGTACTTGAGGTCTCTGGGGCATGTTGTGTGGACAGATTATCTTCTGATATAGCATTCCTGACCTCATTTGGTGAGACCTGGCTAGGTAACTCAGGATGTGCTTCCACCTACAGATATTCAGTGGATTTAGTGGTGTCTGTCCATACAGGGAATGTGTATAAGGCATGGTATTCCCTTTGTGGGGTACATTTGCTGACTCTACAGTTGTTGCAGGTGTCCAGTGGGGAACATGGCAAAAGGGCCACTGTACACATTTATTTGGCTACTGATAGGATGTAACAGAGTGCCATGTCCTTTTACTTTCTGTATAACACACAGTTAGAAGATGTAACACATTGAAGTACTTTCTGATGTCAGTGGCACTGTTGTGGTCAACAGGCATGTAGTCCACTGCAATCACACCATGGTTACTATATGTGAGGCAATATGCAGGGAACTACCAATATAGTGGTCATTGCCTAGCCAAGTGTATTTGTGTATAAGACATGGGTGGAGAGTATTCTCTGAGTAATAGAAGGGTTTCCTATATTGTTCATCAATCCATACTGTCACATGTAGGGCTATGGATTGTCTACACTAACCTCTCTGGTGTTTGACATCTGTTGGCCTTGTAAGGTGGACATTGTGACATATATTAGGTCCTCAACATAATAATTTAGCAAAACCTGCCCCACACTGGATCTTGTTATTACACAATCACAGCAACCTCCACACAGGATACTGACAACAGACACACACACTTGCCAGTACTGAGATTCAAACCCCTGCCTAGCTATGTATTACTACTATAGTGTACCACATTTACCACACATGCCACACAGCTTATAGGATGGATATTGTCCCAAGGTACTTCTAAGGTGAGGAACATCACCAGTCCTTGTAAATACTGGCATTGGGTGATGTAGTAGGTGAGAGATCCCAAAAATAATTTTACCCTACACACACATTTACATTTACCAGGGGGTGAGGTTCAAACCTCTACCTAACAATCTTTATGGACCATTATGGTTACACATTTACCACATGCACCACTGACCTTACATGGTTTAGGGTTGGCAACAGGTACTTCTAAGGTGGATGATATCTGCAGGACTGCTAAAGTCAGGCACTGAGATGTGTACTGGGTGTAAATGGGGCCAAAATCTTTGCGGTACAGACATACATATATACACACACAAACACTTGCTATGGATGGGATTCAAACCCATACCTATGTAGTTACTGCTACTACATTATTCCACATTTATGGCACATGCCATGGAGCTTATATGTTGGAGAGTTTTGCCAAGGTATCTTTGAAGGTGACTAACATCAGCAGCAGTGCTAAAGGAGGGGTAAGGGGAGAGTAGTAAGTGTCAATGTCCATAAAATCAGGTATTATTAAAGACACAAACACTTCTTCTTCTTTCGGCTTTTCCCAGTTAGGGGTCGCCACAGTGGATCACCTGTTCGCTCATGATTGGCAGTGGAGTTTTACAGTGCTGAGTTGCCAGCCCAGCGCCCAACCTTCCACAGAAGGCACACACATGCACTCACCCCTAGGGCAAATTTAGAGTGTCCAATCCACCTGTAGCATGTCTTTAGGATGTGGGAGGAAACCGGAGCACCCGGAGGAAACCCACACGGCCACAGGGAGGACATGCAGACTCCGCAGAGAAGGCACCTCAGCCGAGGATCGAACCAGAGAACCTCTTGTTGTGAGGCAACAATGCTAACCACTGCACCACCGTGGCCACCCTAAAGATACACACACTATCTCCCACAAACATGTACAGTTTCACAGTTGCTATGTTGGGGATTAGAACCCCTACCTAATTAGTGTGTTACATTATAGTATTACACAGCTATCGCAAGCGCCACAGAGCTTGCATGTCGAAGAGTTGTGCATAGGTATCTTTAAAGGTGACTAACATCAGCAGCAGTGCTAAAGGATGGATAAGGGGAGAGTAGTAAGTGTCAATGTCAATAAAATCAGGCATCATCAAAGACACACACACACTCTCTCTCACACACAAACACACACAGTTTCACAGTTGCCATGTCTGAGATTAGAACTCCTATCTAACCAGTATGCTAAACTACAGTATTACACAGATACTGCAAGCACCATGGAGCTTATATGTTGGAGAGTTGTCCAAAGGTATCTTTGAAGGTGACTAACATCAGCAGCAGTGCTAAAGGAGGGGTAAGGGGAGAGTAGTAAGTATCAATGTCCATAAAATCAGGCATCATCAAAGACACACACACTGTCACACAAACACACGCAGTTTCAGAGTTGCCATGTCTGGGATTAGAACTCCTACCTAACTAGTATGCTACACTACAGTATTACACAGTTACCGCAACTGCCACAGAGTTTATATGTTGGAGAGCTGTCCAAAGGTATCTTTAAAGGTGACTAACATCAGCAGCAGTGCTAAAGGAAGGGTAAGGGGAGAGTAGTAAGCGTCAATGTCCATAAAATCAGGTACCATTAAAGACACACACATTCTCTCAGTTGCCATCTCTGGGATTAGAACTCCTACTTAACTAGTATGCTACACTATAATATTATGCAGTTATCGCAAGTGCCATGGAGCTTATATGTTAGACATCTGTCCAAAGGTATCTTTGAAGGTGACTAACATCAGCTGTAGGGGTAAAGGAGGGGTAAGGGGACAGTAGTAAGTGTCAATGTCCATAAAATCAGGTGTCATCAAAGACACACACACTCTCTCACACAAACACACACAGTTTCAGAGTTGCTATGCCGGGGATTAGAACTCCTACCTAATTAGTATGCATCACTACACCTTACGCAGTTATCACGAGCACAACAAAGCTTATATATTGAAGAGCTGTCCAAAGGTATCTTTGAAGGTGACTAACATGAGCAGCAGTGCTAAAGGAGGGGTAAGGGGAGAGTAGTAAGTGTCAATGTCCATAAAATCAGGTATCATCAAAGACACACACACTCTCTCACACAAACAGTTTCACAGTTGCCATGTCTGGGATTAGAACTCCTACCTAAAGAGTATGCTACACTATAGCATTATGCAGTTATCGCAAGCACCACAGAGCTTATAGGGCTGACACTTGTCCAAAGGGTTAATTCAAGGTGACTGACATCAGCAGGCATACTAAAGTAGGGCAATGGGAGGTGTAGTGAGTGTGAATGGCCTCAAAATCATTCACCTCCACACACACACACACACACACACACACACACACACACACACACACACACACACACACACACACAGTTGCCATGTCTGGGATTATAACTCCTACCTAACTAGTTTTCTACACTACAGTATTGCACACATATCGCAAGTGCCACACAGCCTATAGGGTTTGGCCAGAGGGTTATTTCAAGATGACTGACTTCAGCAGGAGTGCTAACATGGGCAATGGGAAGTGCAATGTGTGTGAATGGGCCATAAACCATTTCTGGAACTTTACTTTTGACAGGAATGGGTATACAAATGCTAGATGAATACTGATTTGTACTATCATGTTACACAGTTATCACAAGCATGCAAACACTATAAGGCTGAGGGCTACCAAAAGGAATGTCTACAGTGATTACCATCAGCACATCATGTGATATCACCCAATTGGATGTGTGGTGGATGGGACAGGCCTCATAATGGAAATCTCTCTGTCACTGTATGTCTCTCTCTTCCCCATATCTCTGTGTAAGTATGTTTGACATATTATAGTGTGTTGGCCTTAGATATGTGTGAGTATTCCAATCCAATGTGTGTGCAAAGCATGAATGGTGTACAATGTGGTGTGTGTGCATAGACATCTGCGGCTTACAGATATGTATAGTCCACTTGTTGTCAGACATGGGCTTCATTTCTCTAAGTGTAGGAGCATGCCCAGTATGACCTCCTGAATTGAGTGTGTCAATCCATTCCAGGTAGGTTGTACTCCAGTCCAGGGTTTGGTGTTCTACACCTACAGCTAGCAACCTGTTTCTGCAGGATATCTGTAGATAGGTTGACAATATGGAGTCACAATGGGTGACAGATAGAGGGATACTGTAACTATTGCTGTCTGTGCTGCTTGTGTTACATGGTTGGTGTTAGCAGAGATATTCAGACATATGTACTGTTTTACGCTGTGATGTATTATGTCATCAACTACTGACAGGTATACTTATTTGCTCACAGTTATTTCCTGGGAAATACAAGATGAATGAAGCTGTGTCCAGTATTGTGGTCTGCAGCCTACATATTCTTGCACACTCATGTCATTCTGGAGGGGTAGCTGCAGACACTTGCTGATGGGTCTGTGTAAATGGTCCAGAACCTTGGTAATATGGTGCCTGAGGATCCCCTTCTTGTACATATATCGATGTAACAGAATGGCCATATCCTGCTGTGGCCACACCTCTCAGCTGTACAGATTCACCCAGGTTACCCAGAGGCAGGGCTCATATATTTGGTCAGTTTCCCTTCACATTGTAGTTTACAAGCAGGTTTGTAGTCACCCATTACTGTGTTTGCAGGCAGGGGTAGAATGGGCACACATCAGAGTTTCAGGCTTTTACACCCTTCACTCTGTTATTCTATCCTCTTCCTAACATTATGCAATCGATATCTGAGAAGTATCCCTATAGTTATCCCTTCATCCCAGCGGTATTTAGGGGTTGGTCCACAGTTTATGCAGTAGGACACGGTGGGCATGCTGTTGGGATTTGTCAACATGGCCTTGCATTTGTGTTCTGTTGACTGTGTTATGTTGTTAGTTGGGACCCCATGAGATAACATACATTGGCACTACAGGTGAGGCACAGGCCTTTGACAGAGGACTGTAGGACAGTTGGTAGTGATGCAGGTCATCTGTAGCAGGCCAGTGCATTCTGTCACTCCTACATTCCCAGGCTGTGAGCCACTAGATTCCCCTGGAGTGACAGGCTAAGTGTGTGAGGTGTTAATGGCAATAGTTCCTGTCCATATTAATCCATTGGTCTGGATGCTGGCAGGGTGCTGCTTACAGCTAGGGACACACCTGCATGGGACACCTCTTCAGCATGCTGCATTCTGTGGGTATTCCCATATAGAAGTGGGGATCATACTCTACTCATTCCCAACAGCAAGGATATGACCTGCGATAAACCTGTGGCTAATGGTGGGGTGAGCTGAGTGCATGGGTGATATAGAAGCTTCTTGCAGCTGACTTACAGATATACCTGGGACATCCCCCTTATGCTACCTTGTGCAGGGACATAGGCAGTCTCTCATTACTTCATAACTGTGCCTTTTGTGGTCTGCCAGTGATTGTCCAGACTACATCGGTATTCCATACTACACAGACAACTAATGTGCTGCTAACCTGTATGTACAATTCCAAAGTTGTGTGCAGTTGACAGTTACATTTTATGTACTCTGTCTAGGGTTCTTCCACCTGTGTACTGTGTGTACGTCTGGGCCCACATCCATCTTTCAGACAGTGACAGATATTGACATCTGGACAGTGAGTATGGACGACTGCTGACATGGGTTTTGCTGAGAAGCATTGTGGTTGGCATTGCAGTTGTTGGAACATGGCCCTGTCATCCACAGTACTAGCCATAGGCCACCGAGACACAACCCTCCATGCCTACATGCTAACCACTTTCGCACAATATACAACACACAACAACCTAACACATAGACCCCTGTATATTGTATACATGCAACAATGTTTCCTGTAGATTGGGCCAGCTCAGGTAATCTGTGCTCCACTGTTATTACACCTCACAAGTACAAATTACTGCATTTCTACATAGGATTTGGGGGAGCACACCTGATGACTTTAAACATTTGCTATGACTGTACGGGTATTTCAGGTACTCTGTTGGCTTCCATTTCATTTTGTATTCTAACCTATCATGCAGACTGGAGGCATATCAGTAGACTACAGATCTTAGATTTCATTGGCTTACATTTCAGTTTCAGACTTCTTACCCTTCAGAACTAACATACAACTGCCAGACCTCTTGTAGTCTGTCTGTGTAGGTCTGGAGGGAGGCTGTTAACCACTGCCATCAATTGGAGGCCTTAGCCCAGCCTTTCTTTATGGTCATCTACACCTGTCCTATTGGCTGAGGCTGGTGGTGGGTATGTGTGCATCACTGGCATGCATGTGTGTGTCCTATGGACACACATTTGGGCCACCACATGTACTGCAGTGGGATTTGTCACCTTGTCTAGTCCTGCCTAGTATGTTGACACCAGTATTTGTTATGGATTTTATGCTGCCCATATAGGTGTCCAGTATCTGCTGCCATCCCATTCAGCAACCTGATTCCCTTGCATGCTCACTTCCATACCATAGATACAACTATCAGAACATGCTACTCCATTCAGCCAATTGATAGGAAGAGTGACTTACCTTGTGACTGTGCCAGTACTGAGGACGGTGCTGGAGGGCTGACTATGTTGGATGCACATAGTACACTCCCTATACAAGGTAAAGCACAGGTGGTGTCATGTTTGGCATCCCTTTTACTGTATGTGTGGGTCAGAAAGAGGTGTCATTCCCTGGGTCCCTACCATGTAAGTGTATGTGCCATGCATTGCCTCTTTGCCAAGGCCTGGGCATAGTGGGCATGCCTCCTTCTGCCTACATGGGCAGGCTCAGGTTGTTCCTCCTCCAAGTTCCTCTGTGCCTGTGATGGCCTTGGCAATGGTGGCAGGCTGTGTGGCCTTGCCCCATGCTTTTCCTGCTGCAGCTGTTTCCACAAGATCATATTGTGTAGCATGGCAGAAATTATGAACATTTGTGTAAATGTAGCTGGAGAGTACTGCAAGGCTCCATCTGATATGTCCAGGCAGCAGAACCGTGACTTGGGCATCCCAAACACACACTCTATTATGATTCTGGTTTGTGCATGTGCCTCATTATGGAGTTCTTGTTTGGGTGTGTGTGCATTTCTGATGTGTGTCATCAGCCACAGCTCCAGTGCGTAGCCAGCATCCCCTACTAGGTGGCCATATGGGATATCGCCAATGGCAAATGACTGGTACAGCTGTGTCAAATGCCAGATGTGAGAGTTGTGATAGCTTCCAGGGCTGCCAATACACAAATTCAAGATAATGCCCTGGACATCGCACATGACCTGGCAGTTGATAGAGGGGAAGCCCTTGCGGTTTATGTAGACCCTACCCTGCTCACCAGGTGGTGCTTTGATGTGAACATTCCAGCTGACACTTTAAATAGCATGAAATTGCTAAACTGTCGTACATTATTCACCCTGTGCATCAGAACCATATTAGCATGTCCTCACATCGATGGTATGGATGACAGGGATGTGGCACAGGTATCATCATATGCACAGGGTGTGGTGTATGGTTTGCTAGAGGCCTAGGCTGAGCCATTTGGTTGACATCATGTGTGTGGGTTAGGGGGTTGTTTATTATTAAATGGCCTGTGCAGATGTGGTGTGTGTAAGTATGGAGGTGCCCTAGCTGTGATGGTGTGTGTGTGTATAGATGCACACAGTTCTGTAATGTAGCTGCCCTATACAAGGTTATGTTGAACAGCTGTGGTCCATACATGGCAGGGTGTACAGTTCATTGTGTTCGGCCAAGGACATGGGAACTGCACCTGCCAGGGGTTGCACGGGCACCACCAGGCAGAAGCCAAGATATGGTACTCTCCCCTGACGATGACAAATGTCCACTGGATCTATATCCCTGTTGGGACTGACCAGGACCACATGCATGTGACCTGCTGCATTGTGGTGTGGACAGCACCCCTCCTGCAGTGCTACTGCTGGCACTACCAGTACAGGAGCGGGACTGAGATGTTGCACATCCACATAGACCTCCACCTGTTGGTGTTGCTGACCTACGTCCAAGTGGCTGACACCCTACTCCCACCACATGCTCTACCACAGACACCACACGGTCGAGGATTGCCACCATCTCACCCAACCATCTATCCATGACCTCTGCAAAATAACAGTGGGCATCTGCATGATCACGGATGTAGTCATGTACAGCAGGAAGAGTAGTCCTCTGGAGCCTCAGACTATCTCTGGTGTAAAATTCCATACATGCCTGTGCTTCCATGACATCCCAAAACATGCATCTGATGACACCTGCTGTGGAACTTCTGCCAGGGTCATGATGGCCAGCAGCCCTCCTACGAGCACCCCTGTCCATCTGCCTGTGTGAGACCTCGCTGGTTATCCGGCTATGGCTGCTATGTACCAACACATGTGCCATAGTCACCACACTTGAGTGTTATTTTGCAGTGTTCCACATTCCACCCACCATGTCTACAGGCCTAGTTCCAGCTAATGAACAGCAACCGTAAAGGTGTACACTGGCACCAGCAAGCTAAAAGTTGGGGATGGTGGCCCTGAGGTGAAGTGAGGTGTTGCTTATGCACCATACATATCTTTAGAAATATTGTTTGTAGGTTTAAGCCTTGGTCTCATGACACTATTACACATTGCAACACATGCCTTTGGGAGACTTGATGTTATGCTTTTGCTACCTGTACAAAGTTCATGTGAGACAAATCTTCCATCTAATTACCCTAACCCATAGGCCACACTTATGCAGAATCCAGGCAATTGTCAACACAGGTACTACACAGGCAGTACTTGCTAGACATTCCTGCAACTCCCTCAGTGTTGCTGCATGTCTCTGGGCAGCCTCCCTGACCAGTTTGCAACATGTTCTGTCATCTGTTTTGGATGGGCATCTGTTTCTTTTCAACATCACTGTTGTCCCATATTTAATACATCTCTAGAGCACTGTCTGTACTGTTTGCCATGGTATATGCAGTGGTGAGGTAAGGTTACTTTTCCCACACCTGACTGCTACCTTTCAGATATGGGATCCATTTCATGGGTTGTAAAATGTGTGCAAGCCATGGCTGCCTCTGTTACAGACAACTGGGCAAATGCCATGAACATAATTATTGGACAACAGACTATTACGTGGTGTGACGTTGAGGCCCTGTACTTGATGGCAGGTGTGTACTCAAGAAGAGTGAATGCTGTCAGTACATCACAAGCTGCCTCCACAATATGTTATTTGGAGTGTGTGTACACATATGCTTCCAGTGTTTTGTAAGGTTTGTATACCCTATATCTGGTGTCCTAACATAGGATTCTATACTACACATTCATTGCTCATGTTAGGATCCCATTACAGGCTGTAAAAGATGTGGAATGCATTATTGTGGGCTGCCGTTGTATATATCTGGAACAGTTGCCACTGTAATAGTGGTGTATACACTGTTGTATCCACTGTATAAGGGTAATGTTTCATACATGTCCCTACTGTAGGCCATTTGTCCCACCATTTTGTTTATCTCTGTCCATACATCTTGCACTAATAGGTTGTGAGGTATACTGCAGGAATCTTACATACCCTTCATATATGCCACCATGGTGACCACTGTGATGCAGTGCAGTTAACACCAACAAAACTGAACATGTACAGCAAGCATTATGGGTAGGTGCGTTAAATGTGTGCATGGCAAATAGGATGGCCTTAACATGGCCAGTGTATTGGCAAATCTGAACAAAACAACTTGATACTCACCAAGTACAGGCTGCTGTCCCATTTGTATACCAGAGGCACCTAAATAATTGTGGGAGAGAAGTAATGTCAGTAGCCACACCTGTGGCACTGGTACAGGGTGCAAGCAGCATTTCAGCACATCAACAGTACAAACCCCAATACTAAGGATTATGTACATCTGTGCATTACTACACTCCAGCAATAGACTATCTTATCTGACATATGCATGTTGATATTTTACAGATAAAAACGGATAAGCAACAGTGTTCTAGTAATGTGCACTGGGGCCTTACCTGCACTCTCCTTGTCCATTGTGTGGGTGGCACCCACCTCCACAACACTGTCTTCAGCTTCATGGGTTGCCCGGTGGGCAGATGCTCCAAAGCTGGTGAGTAGGTCCTCAGTATGTGCCAGTGGGGGCTGGATGGCTTGACCCCCACCTGTGGCTAGCCAGTCCCTTGCAACAGCAGCAGCCTGCTGACAGGCGTGGTGGATAAGGTCGGTGCAACAATGTCACGCCTGCTCATAATTTTAGCTGTGCAGGCTGACATAATTTACCCTGTGGATGAGCTTGTTCCACAGGGTGGTCCTCTCCTGCAGATCCTGGGCTCTGTGGCTGAATAACATGTCATAATGCTGTATCACATACTGGATTATTGTGTCATTCTCTGTGTTGCTGAATGCTGGCAGCAGCAGATGTTGCATATTATCTGGAAGACATAATCAAGAAAAAAGGTCACAGGACCTCATACACTTATCCCCTTGCACATCAACAGTGAATATTACTTGCAAATAATCCAGACTATAGTTTCATAGGTTGGTACTAGGCTATCATCCCTAGGGCCTATACAAACCTAACCATAACAATTCCCTGGCTATTTCTTCCCACACTATTTACTTCCCTGGACCCCTATCTAGTAGGGCGACTGACGTGATCCCCAGGGTGAATTTCCTTTCTCCCATCCAATCGTCAAGGTTCCTTTTGAAGTGGGCCAAAGAGGCACTCTGCTTGACATGTATGGGCAATCTATTTCAGAGTCTGGGGAGTCTCTGGGTCAGGAACCTATCCCTCCAGCATCTTTTGTTTATTGTGATGACAAGGTTTAGATCCCTGGAGCATGTGGCTCTGAGGGATTGGGATTTCTTTAAGTGTAGCATGTCCAACAGCTCTGGGTTTGACATGGCCTTGTATGTTAAGCAGAGATTGCCTCTGAGTAGACGATATGCAACAGAGTAAACCTGGTGTTTTTTAAGGTGATCAGCGTAGGGCATTTGCTTTAGGCCTGTGCTTCTTTTAGTGAGGTATTTCTGTGGCCTTTCCAGTTGTCGCAGATGTCTTGAGAGGTACATACCAAATGGGGCATTGTATTCTATAATGGGTCTAATGAGGGATGAGTACAGTGTGACGACGACCTCCTTTTTTCTGGATGAAAAGCCCTTAGTGATGAGGTGTGCCACATAGAAGGATTTCCTGACTGTTGTGGCAGTGTGGTTATCGAAGGTGAGACCACTGTCCACCTGTGTCCTTAAGTCTCTTATCACACTTTCGGTGTTTAGTGTACTGCCACCTATATGGTAATTCACAAGTACATGTTTTTTTTCCAAAGAGGATAACTATAATTTCTTGGCATTGAGCTTGAGCTCATGGCTCTGGCACCAAGCATCTGTTTCTGTAAGGCCCTTTTGTAAAATATCCACATCGTTTGGGGATTCAATAATGGCTCCCAGTTTGCAGTCATCTGAAACGTTGCTAGCCACAGTCCCTTAGTGTTGGCCTGTACTTCAGAGAAATAGATGCCAAACAAGAGCGGTCCCAGGACTGAACCCTGAGGTACTCCACTTGTCACTTGTCTGGAGCTGGATTTGGAGTCGGCTACTTTTACAGTGTGGGTTCTATCAGTAAGCCAGTTAGCAACCCATTGGGTGACATAGGGATTAATGCCCAGCTTAGTAAGTTTATCTATGATTCCAGAGTGGGGGATGGTTAGATAGGCTGTGTGGATCATCTTACCCTTGTCCATGGCTCTGGAGACTGAATCAAAGAAGTCAATCAGGTTCAGGAGACAAGATCAGCCCTTCACGAACCCAAAATGGGTGGGGTCCAGTGTTTGAAGGTTGCCAATGTCTTTGTTTATAAGTTCCATGATTATAAACCCCATGGCCTTGCAGATAAGGCTCATCAGACTGATGGGACAGTAGTTTCTGGGATCCAAGGTAGATCCCCCCTTGTGGGAGTGGGATAACTGTAGCTCTGCGCCACTCAGTGGGCATGAATCCTAAGGTGAGGCTATGATTAAACATGACACTTAGGTGAGGTGCCAGTTCATATTGTAGTTCATGTAGTACACAGCCCGGGATGTCATATGGTCCCATGGATGCTGTATTCTTAGCTTTGGAGTGTGCATTTTTTACCTGTGTGGCTGTTATTACTGGAATTTGGCAATCTGCCGGTATTGAGATGGGCCATTTAGGGGGTGAGGGGGGTGAAGTTACCATAATGTAAGCTATCATGGCTTTGGCATCTTGCATTACACTCCTGGCCCTGACCCATCTAGTTCCCCCAATGTTTGACACTTAATTGCATAATCCTTTATTCTCCATTCATTTCTGTGTAGAGGGATGACAGTGGCCATCTTCCATGTGGATGGTGTGTGGATGTTGTCAAATCTGTGTTTGACTGTAGTGTGTGATGGAGCTGTGAGCACATGCCTGTGTTCATGTAGGAAGCAGACTGTAATGTTCTCTGTATCCATTGCATGTGTGTCTGAGGTTTGCTTTACCCCCAGTACAGGCTGAATTGTGTTACTGCCTCTGAGACTGGCTGCATACATGAAGACATTGTGGCAATTGGCCTTGGTGGTGTGGATATGTCTGATTTATATTCATAGTCAGCCTTACAGGAACTCACCTGTGAACCTACATGCTTGCTCAGATACAGGTGGACTTGCTCCGAGTTGTGGTCTGCACCTATGTGTCCTATACAGCCACTATAGCAACCTATTATGTTCTTTGTGTATTGCAGTTGCCCACCAAGGGAGTTACTCCATCTTTGGTGGAGCCTGGTTTTACAGGTCAGGTACTGCTGATTCCATATAGCTACAGTGGATATAAAGTGTACACACCCCTGTTACAATGCCTGGTATTTGTGCAATTGAAACATGACCCCACAAAAACTAATTTCAACACATTCTCCACCTCTAATGCAATTCAGTTGAAAACATGACAATCTGTTCTGTGAAAACATATGGGAAATAATACACAGTACAATAAGCCAGTTGAATGTGTGTGCACACCTTTAAACTGATATGTAGTGCAAACAACTGCTGAGATGATTACATCATCCATTTGTCTTGGTTAGTACTCTAACATCATTACACATCTTCAATTGGCAATGGTTGCTCACCTTCCTTGAAACAGCTTTGTTTCTTTTTCAACAGAATTGTACAGGTTATGGGTCACATTTGACATGAGAAACATTATTAAATGATCTTCTGTGGTCTCATTGGCATACAGCACACAAACCTGGCATTCCAGCAGGGGTGTGTACACTTTGGATATCCAGTGTATATGGGTGTTGATATAGCTGTTAGTGATAAGCATGGACAGTTGCTCATAACACAGCTGTACACTTCTCTGATTATTACCTGATAGTCATGCATACTGTAGTACCCATATCAGTGTCATGGCAATGACACAACCAGTAGCTGTACACATTTATTTCTGTTGTATGCAGTGACACTGATATTACACACATGTGCAACATGCACAACCTATTTTCCAGACTGCTTGTAACCAATATTATTACATTTGTGCCTTTCAGCTGAACATAGGTATACATACACGTGTTCAGGGGATACCTGGTATACATATGTGTTCTATGTCAGTACGGCACACTGTATTTACAGTCTTGCAGCTCAATCATACTTCTCAACCTGTTATACCAGGACTTCTGGACAATGGCCCACATCAATGGGTGTCAACAGGGAAATAATTATTGATAACATATTAATATAGCTGACATAACACAAGTATATGTGTATGTGACAACAGATATCAATCACAACTGTGACCATTGTCAGGCAAAACACTGTACAGTTGAATGCCATTAATTCAATATATCACAAGCAGTTTAACACATACATCTGCAACAGTACTTTACTATGCACATGCCCTATATAGGTATCTTAGATTTACAATACAAACATGTATAATACTCATATTCACAGGTTACATATGGATATGGACAACATCCCATTAACCAGCCTAGCAGTGACACAGTCATGACTGTTTGACAGGCACTCTAGTGGTTGCTATATGTGAGCTGTCCTTTCCCAGGGTGAGTCAGGCTCCTCAGCTGTGATCCTACTTCTCCACCTCCTAGACCATCACATCTGAACAAAGCCTGAAATTATGGGGCATAAATAGGGACGGCTCTTATATATGACATTTGTAGCATAATATATTTTGCATTACCATGACTGTTCTGAAGGATGTGGAGTATGAAACTCAAGTGTTTTTCATTACTTCATGACTTCTATCCACAGCTATTTGCCAGAAAAATATAGATATTAGGGGGAACAGACCAAACACTATGATGGGTAAATCTTGACATTCTGTGAAGATCTGTACAGTTGACAGGTATGGCCCACTGCAGACAGAGCCAGATGCTATGTCCATAGCAGATGTTCAGCAGGACATCGTTACAGCAAGTCTTGTTGGCACATATAATTCTTTCAAAGTCATCTATCCCATTATAACAGACCAAGTACTACATTCAATTACATGCTTACATGTTTCACATACCTGCTTCATTTTTATGCTCTCCTCTGTGTTCCGGTTTAGGTTTATGTCTTTCTTGTTTTGTTTGTTTTTGTTTGTTTATTTCTCTCTCTCTCTCTCTCTCTCTCTCTCTCTGCACTACAGGGATCAAGCTGGTTTGAATAGGTTGCAGCATGGCTTTTGTAGGTGATGCTCATGAGCAGGTGATGGCCTCTGCACCAGTTGGTGTTCCTCACTTGCTAATTGCATGCAGAGCAGCTGTGTAGTTCTTCCAATAGCCAATGTCATAGCAACCCACTACTATAATTGACTACTTCATGTGGGTGTTGTCCCTTTACTTTGCCTGTATGGAAGACATCCTCCATGTGTGGGGGCAGGAGTGTTACAGACAGCAGGTAGAATTACCTCTTACAACAAGACTTGTGGACACAGGCCAACTACATGTTTTTATAAGGTTCCAGACCTAGGGAGAGAATGTGAGTATTGCTGTTATATGCTTTGAATACTGCTACTTTTACAGGGTTTGCGTGTGCATGCTAGTTGTGCATGGATTGCAGTCTGTCTGCATAGCTCTCAACTGTAGGGCTATCAACATAATGGCCAGAGGTTTGGCTGCTATGTTTTGTCTGTTCCCCAGGTAGGTGTTGTCCTTGACAAATCAGTGGCATTCTCTCTGTTAATTGCTATCAGTACATGGCAACATCCATTTGTGTTTCTGACATCATATTCCTCAGAAAGGGTATGTTGCAACCAATTGTGTAACACCAGCAACTTTCACAGTGTATAACAGCAATATTTCTAATATGGCCCTGTGTTTTGGCCACTGTCCTCCACTTATATACCAGGCTTTGTCCAGATGTCATGCAGTAAGAGGTTGATAGGTAATGGTCTAACATTATAGTGCTGACATTCCTGCTATCATTCTAGTGATGTTGTGGACTCCCACACAAGTTGTGGGATAGGGGCCATAAATATGTGGGCTACGGATGGACAACATGTGTGATCCTGTACAGTCTGGAGGTCGGTATATGGAGAACACTGTTATATGCACTTGTAAGACATTTTATGGGGGAGGGGTATTAAATGTTTTTAACCTAGGCTGTTAGTACATGTGAGGGATATTACTAATAACAAACATAAAGGTATATGGCTGTACATTTTCATGCATTTCACCATGAGGATAGTGGTGGGATAGAGCTTACTGTTTTGCACACAGTTCTCTTTGTCAGTGTGATAGTACAATTTGAAGTGAAACATTGTTATGTAAAGGATCCATTTACATGCTAACATTTGATACTTTCCCCCTAGGGGGTTAACTATGGTGTGTAATTGGAGGCTGTTGAATTACATCTGTAATTAAGTGTTGAGTGAGTGATTCTTGTATTCACGGCAAGGTGTTTTTTAATGTTGTACTACTTGAAGGCTTTGGCCAAGACAACAGAGTATCTTATTTTTCATGTATTACTTTGAGTTACGTGTAAAATTTGACACGTTCCCCCTAGGGGTTAACTATGGTGTGTAATTGGAGGCTGTTGAACTACATCTGTAATTAAGTGTTGAGTGATTCTTGTATTCAAGGCAAGTGTGTTTTTTAATGTTGTACTACTTGAAGCCTTTCGCCAAGACAGCAGAGTATCTTATTTTTGATGTATTACTTTGGGTTATGACCTGTCCCTCTTTGCGAGGGACAAACCCTCTTTGTGCGGTTGTGTCCTGCTGATAAAAATTGACAAATGACAAATGTCCTGAGATGGTAGGACCAAGAATGTATCCTACGTTTTCTATGATAGTTGCATAAATCAGTTATTTTGTATTTCAAACACTTAAATGCTATAAGACATGGCATAAACAACTTAAATAGTACACAAATAACATTTATATTTATGCAAAACGTGTGGTGTTATGTCCTCTACATTGAGTGTGCGTATATGTTTTAATGCAATAATTCTCATTTCCAGAAAAGAATCAGACTCTGGCCATTTGAAAAAGTGGCAACTCTAGCATTACTGGCTGTTTGATTTCCTGTGCACTCTCTATATATACTCTCTTTACATATATCTATATGTAGTTATATATGTATATATGTATATATGTATAAATATATATATATATATATATATATATATATATATATATATATATATATATATACATATATATACATCATTTGAATGTTTACTGCTTCCACATTGTACTTTCCCTATGGCGAATTGACTGTTCTGCATGATATGTTAGAGAAATCATCCCAGCGTCTTGCAGCTCAGATGGTTTAGTGGTTAACTGTTGTGGGTATGGTGCACAGGGTCCTGGGTTCAAAAGTGTCAATGACTGTTTATTTTGTTGCTGGGCAGAAGTAGGCAGCGTGATTAAGGCAATTTAAAGCAGCTTTAGGTGGGTTTGCTTGACACTAAGCGGAGCTAAAACACGGTTAAATATATATGCGCTTACACTGTGTACACTTTGCTTAGAAACACTTACCAATGCACAAACACACTTAGCAACTATATTTAAGCAAGTCATATACCAGCTAACCACAGCTGTGCATTGCTAATCATTGTTCATGTTTCCTTTTTAGTAGATATCACACTAACGACAAGCTTACTTTGTACAGCGCAGGTGGTTTAGTGGTATGTTCTCTGACTGCCATGTACAGGGTCCTAGGTCCAAAACCTGGGACTGCTAGAGTTTTTTTCATTAATGTTAAATGAGCAGACTGAATGATATGTTTGGAAAAACAAGTGCATTCATGCAGCTTCAATGGCATAGTGGTGTTTTCTCTGACTGTAATGTACAGGGACCTGGGATAACTTTTTCATTAGTGTTAAATGACCAGACTGCATGATAAGTTTGAGAAAGCAAAAGTAATTCTTCGAACTCTGATGGTGTAGTGGTATGTTCATTGATTCAAGTGTAAAGGGTCCTGGATTCAAGACAAGGAAGGGCTGATCATTTTGTTGCTGGGCAGAACAAGGTCTGTTGGATACGGAGTAATTAAGGCACTTTTAAACATTTGTAAGTAGGTTTGCATGGGTTTGCATGGCGGAAAGCAAAGCTAACTTCTAGTTAACTATGCCTACACAAAGTTAGCCCTAAAAAGTGCTTAATCTGTATAGGCATCACTTAGCACCACGCAAACAGGCTTACTCCCACTTACTACTGCTTACTCCCGCTTACTCCCACACTAATTTCTTTAAAAGAAAAGAAACAAAGGGGTGATAGGAAAGTGATGAAAAAGAGGGCGCAAAGAGGGTAAACCAATATGAAAGATAGCTAGGGATATGCAGGATGGATGTAGGGAAGGTCCATAGCTGTCCATTTCTTCTACAGCAACAGCTGTGCATGTATACTGAATTTGGAGGTACATTTGGACACTCAAACCCCTAAGAGAGAGGGGTGAGGACAACAATAATGTGTTGTGAAGCCAATTAGACAAGATTACATGTGTCCAGTGGACACATCTGTGAAATGGACAGCTATGTATGGGGCAAATATTTTTTTTGGGGGGGGCAGATTGCCCTTTTTTTAAGGTGAATGTGGGATGTTGGGGAAGGATAGTAGGTATATTTGGGAAGGTAAGTTGGGTAGGAAGACAGATAAGACAGACAAGACAGTATACAGGGGCTTCACCCTCATGATTAAACCACACCAACCGTGGGTAAATCTTCAATATACCATACCACGTCGTCAGTTATTGCTTAAGTCACTACCTTTTTTGCCTTATAAATCATCATTAGTTACAGAGTTTACAATAGGAAGTCCAAACAAAATAGGAAACTACAACCCAGCCAGACAGGAAAATGAAAAGACTACAAAACAATATTTGTTGCAGTACAGTAATAGATGATCATTTTTAAAAGATGTCCACTTCAACATTATGCAAGAGATGACCAGGAGCATTTTTGTGTTTTTTTTTTTTTTTTTTTACACAGTTTCCTAATGTGGTGATTCCACCAAAATGGTTTAGTTTTATACTTGCTATTATGTTTACATGCTTCCTGGTGCAGATGCCTCAATACAGCTTTCAAAGAGGGAATACAATTCAGAGGAGATTATAGAAGCCTTAATCACAAGGTTTTCTGAGGAGCTATACCATTTGTGAGCATCAATAAAATATGAAATATTTAGTAATTGTTCTGGGTATATATATTTAATGCAGTGGAGTTATTATGTGTCACAAAGCAGATTTTCAGGGAGATGACAGTGACATGGTCAGATGTGACTAGGAAGGGGAGAACAAGCAGAGTGGCATAATTATAGAAAACCCTGGTGAGGATAAAAGCACAATTAGAAGGCAAATGTATCATGGTTAAGGTCTTTGCTTAATGCACACAGCAGAAGGTTCAGTCTTTACCCTCAACCATTGAGTTTGCCTGTTCGCCCTGTCTCTCTATGGGGTTCTTCCTGCCTCCCAAAAACATGTTGGGTGTTTCCACTGAAAACTTACTCAAGAATGGAGTTGTAGCCATCAGCAAAGACTCTAGATGCTGGCTATTGGGGGAAGAGTTGGATAGACCAACTGCTTTGGGCATCAGCAGAAACTGCGTGTCAGGACAAGCCACTTGACAGTGTAAACAATTGGCTCTAGGTTATTGGGTCACATTGACTAATGTCACAAAAAATGGGCATGGATGTTTGCCAGGGTTGAGGACACAACCTACTCTGACCTATGCCAGTGACTGATGCAAATAGTGAGAGGACTGCATGTGCCATTATTTGCCAATGTGTGCCCGTAATAAAGCCCAGCAGTCCTGGGTCAATAAGCTACTGGATAGTATCCAGTTGCCCAGCTTGGGTTACCTGGATAGCTCTGTTGAGCAAATGCTAGATGTAAAGCAAATCAACCTGATAAATATGAACTAAGAATTGCAATACTCAATATAGAGCTGGGTGCAGCTTGGAAGTGGATGAAATGGTAGTAAGGAGGAAGCTGGATAACCTATATATCCAGGAGACAAGATGGAAGGGCAAAGCAGCAATGCCACTTGGCTTGGGATCCAGAGTCTACTACTCAGGATGAGGGCAGACTAGACATTGTGTGAGAATTGTGATGAGGAAGTAGCTTCAGAAGACAGTGAGGAGTGTCATCAGAATTAGTGACAGACTCATGGCAATCAGATTCCAATGTAAGCATAGGACTGTATTTATAATGTCAGCCAATGCTCCACAGAAGGGATGTGATAGACAGGCAAATAGTGTATTCAGGCAGCAGTTACAGTACCTACTAGATAAAGCAGAACATGAGCTGATGTTGATAACTGGAGACCTGAATACACATATTGTGACAGACAGAACGGGATATGAGGACTAAAATTAATAAAATTCCTCCATGTGACTCAATGGCTTAAAAATAATTGCTTTATTAATAAAAGTAAGCGCTTTCGCATTCTGGTCCGAACATTTCTTCAGACTTTAATAAAATCACTTTAAGCAACTACTACTAATACAGAGGGTAGTCATTAAAGACAACCTATAGAATGTCTAGCTTAAGTTGTTAATACTGCAACTAGAAACCGAAGACGACTGAATGCCAAAGTCATCATGTTCAGTGTCATAACATTCAAAACAGGAAAACACTCAACTGACTTGCAAAAAATATATATCATTTAAAGTTTATGCTAAAAATGCACTCGTACATAAATAACTATATCCACTTATAACAAAACATCAAATTCTAAAATGAATAGTAACAGCTCTAAACCATACATACTGTATAAAACATATGCCTAATAATATCTCAAATTCTTGGTCAAAGCCAAGTAAAAATAGTGCTTCTCTAGGAGCTATATAACAAATTCAGTAAAGCCTCATATTATATAAGCAGTAAACAAGGACTGGTGACATAGAATGCTCTGTAAATCCTGGCTTCCTACACAAATATTGCTTAAGTAGCTCTAAATTTCTTCATGGTAGTGCACTTTAATGGCTCAGTTTTCAGCTGAACAAGAAACCTTAAGCATGTTTCATTTCATGGACAAAGAACACAACATTTTGAAATCAAAATATTCATTGATACACTTCATAATTAAATCAACTTTAAAAAAAAACAGAAGCATTAACTAAGCTCTAACTTCAAAGATGTTCAACAATGTAGTGTTAGCCACTTCTTATTTAAATAAATGACTCATTCTACATATGACATAAAAATTCATAATAATAGCATATATTAACAACATCTACTGTAGAAGGCCCTGGCGTTGCCACTGATGAAAATCAAGAAGTAAAGAAAGAGCTCCACTGGTTGTTGAACCTGTATTTATAGTTCTCAAGCTCCCTCTAGTCGTAAATTACTAAATTCAAAAACGTCATGTCAAAACAGAGAAGCTGCAAGCTTAAAAATTATATGTTTCCAATAAATCAACAAATTGTCTAGTCTCTACTTGATATGCAATGTTGTTGTACAACATATCATTCATAAGTCTTTTTATATAAAAAAACATATCGTAGATGCAGTCAATATCTGCTTAAAATCAAAATGAATGGATATTTTAACTATAGCATATACAAGGTCCATAAATAAGCAGAGAATAAAAATGTAGTCTGCAATATAATTCAGAACTACTAAAAATAAAAATAAAAATAAAATAAGTAATATGGCCATGTATGCTATGCATCTCCAAAAATAACAAGATAAATGAAAGATAAGTTAAATAAAAATAAAATGAAATAATAATGCAACTACAGAGCATCCTAAGTCTCTGTGTAACCATCTAGTATATAAAAGTGTGTCCTGGCATTGCTGTACTATAGATCTATACTAATCAACCTTGGAGTGTCTAAACAAATCCATGTCTCAGGTGTTAAAAATATATATATAGTATAAACTGCAATAAACATCACCTAGTGTCTAAAGGACCTGCTCTTCAAAAAAAGGTTTCAAGGAAACTGTGTCATTGAGACCATAACCTTTGTTGGCTTGTAACCTAATTATCTATTTCTGTTCCTGTGCTTCTGTAGCATTTCTGATATCTCCCTTCCTCAAATCATTTGATGTAAAGCCTAACACTAAATATTTAAACTAATGTGTAGGTCCTGATTGTTGGACATGTTTCGCTGTAGCCAAGGTGACATCTCACTTGCTGATCTTGTATATATGCTCTCTAACTTGTTCCCTTAAAGTCCTGTTTGTTTTCCCCATATACAATCTTGTACATGTGGCATAACTGGCCAAATATAGCTGCAAGTACCACAGCTATAAGTGCCACTCTTGAGAAGTTATCACGGATAGCAGGAATACATCCGCACATCATATATAAAAACAGTAAGTCGATTAAACAACTAGTGTGTCATAAAAATCCCTCCACGTTTACTAGAATTGAAGGTGCCAAGAGTGGCACTTATAGCTGTGGTACTTGCAACTACTATAATTACATGGCCAATACCAATATATTTGTACATCCATCCACAACACAGGTGTATACAATGAATATAATAGTCGATTGTTCATCCAGAGACTTATTATATTTGGCCAGTTGTGCCACCACATGCACCAGTATGTGTTTCAATCTCATCCGCAGAGCCATAGTGCCAAGCATAAAAATGCAGCACACCCTCTCTATCCTTATTTCAGTCTCCTGGAGTCCAGTCCACATAGAGAGCAGTTCCTTCGCATATCATTTACAAATCTGATTCTCTGTCCTTATTTCTGTCTCCTGGAGACCAGTCCACATAGAGAGCAGTTCCTTCGCATATCATTTACAAATCTGATTCTCTGTCCTTATTTCTGTCTCCTGGAGTCCAGTCCACATAGAGAGCAGTTCCTTCGCATATCATTTACAAATCTGATTCTTTGTCCTTATTTCTGTCTCCTGGAGTCCAGTCCATATAAATAGCAGTTGCTTCACATATCATACAAAATCTGACCTTCTGCTTTCTTTAGCACTCCAGTCAATTGGAGGGTTGCCTCTTGGCCCAATCTGTTTGGTCACTGAATCTGAAGTCAGCTCCATTTTTGTTTCTAATGTTACTACTACTCTGTCCTCATTCTCTTTTTCTAAGAACATAATGATATCTGAATGTTGTGTGAAGGTTTATTTGATTTCTGTGGTCTTTAACCCAGCTTTAACAATATAATTATCTGCAGTCTTACTAAGTTTTTCAACTTCAACAAATATTAACTCAAATGACACCTGCTCAAAAGGTTGATTTATATGACCTTCCTACATATGGCCATTCACTCTGGTGCCTGCACATGTCGGAGATTTGCTGCTTGACCGAAAGCATCACAAAGCTTCAGACTCTCCTTTTCCAGCTTGTGTGCACAATGATTACTTTTGCAGTGAGTTGTCCAGTGGTAACACAAACAAACTGTGGATATTAATATTTGTATAACATACTTTTATTTTTGTCAGGAAGCAATGACTCAGAAAAGCTGCTCACACTTGGAATGCCATGCTGGAAGTTCCCCTGATATAGATTTTTTATGAAAGAGTTAAGAGCTCAATGCTGAATATCCAGACTCATTGGTAAATAAATTCAGTGAAACACTTTATTATTCTATGTTGAGTTTATGGCTATTAAATGCCTTTGCTTGGCCATTATTATTTACAAGATATACCACTGCTGCTTATGTCAACCTTACGTGCTCTCCTCTTAGACTCAAGCTAACCATTAGAGAAGAACTTATTGACCTTAGCCAAAATCAATCTTTAACTAAACCTCACTCAGGTCTAGCAATAGTGGAATGAGCCTTCTCAAAGGCTGCACCAACTTCTTGAAACCCAGTTCCAAAAGACATCTGACATCAATACTCCATGCATTGTTTTGGAAATAAGCTCAACTATCACCTGACCAAAACTAATACTTGTAATTATTTCAGAGACAATGCTTAAGAAATATTTTTGTCCAAGATTTGTGATTTTTCACATAAGAAGTATAAGTCCACCTTTCTGAATGGCTATTTTTATTTTTTTCTCCTTGTTGTAACTATTATAAAAACAAATTATTGCATATCAAATTATACTATTATAATCTTTCTGTTGTCTTTCTTTTTCTACTCAGTGATAAACCTTGCTCTGTTTTGGATGACTGTAATTCAAACATAATCCTGTCACTCCATACTATGTAAAACTAACACATTGTAAGCCGAGTCTCATGTCACTGTTTTCAATGTAACCACCATGCCTGATTTTACCTGCTTTACTTTCATTATGTGATCTTTGCGCTCACATTACAACTGTTAACTATGTAACATGCTTGCTCCTTGAGCCTTGGTTGTGCCTGAAAAGGTTCTTTTCACCAGACTACTTACTCAGTTAAGAAACAGACAAAAAATAAATAAAATAAAATAACCTGAACATTAAATAGTTTTATGTATGTATGTGTGTGTGTTTGTCTGTCTATGTATATCACACTCATGCTTGCACATGTCTTGGTGTATTTCTTCATGTGGGTTTACATGAATGCATGCATGTGCTTGAGTGGGAAGTGAGAGATTCACATCCAAGCTGAGCATTACACACAGAGGAATGTAGTTGATGTTGGATACAAAGGTGATGAAAACACATTACTAAACAGAGGCTCTTGCAACAATCATAAATGTTATCTACACAAGTATTTCATGAAGCATGAACAAAGCTCTGCTTTGTTAAAAAAAGTTCCAGATGGAGAGTGGCATTTTCAAAACAAGAGTGTGTGCATATTATGGTAAGCCATTAACCTGAAAAAACTCATTGTCACATTGTCACATGATACATCATGATGTTCTTCGTGTTTCACTGTTGCAGTCATTACATTTGGGTTATCTGCTTGCAGGTAGCCTTCAGTCAGCCTGATTAACAAAGTCTTGGGTCCTGCATCAGTTGCTGTCCCTTCTTCCATGACGTCAGGTTGTCAGGGGTATAAAACATGCAGCCAATGCCATTACATCAGTCTTTCTTGCCGTGCGGTGCCCGAAGCAGAAGCAGTTCGCAAGTGCCAGTTGGCCAACTCCTGAAATTTTCATTTTCGAGTTTCAGAACCGAAGTCTTCAACTAAAGCTAAGTACCCCATTGGAGAAACTTTTTCTTGCTCCTTAGCAATGTCAGTAAAAGTTAATAATTGCATTACTTGTGGAAAGCAAATACCTCATAAAAATTTTCATTCGTACTGTATTCCTTGCCAAGCCCTGACCACAACGTACCTTGCTGTCAGTTTTGTGCTTTATTTAATCTGCGCACTATCCATCATCGGTATATTTTCACCTCTAAATATTTCGGTTCTCAGTTTAATTATCCAGACATGTAATCAGTTAGCCATCCGACTACCAGGATTCTGAAAAAATGCAGAGACAGGCCACCAAGGTCCAAAACTGCCGACGCTTTTCATAAGCCAGTCGCCAGTTCGCCGGTACTCAGTGAGGCACTTTCGCAGCCCCTGATACCCGCTATTTCTGATTCACAGGCCTCTACTAAGATCCATACAGAGTTCGGTATGCTGCAAGATGCTTCAACTATGGAACCCACAGATGTCTCTACCTTGGATGGGTCCGGAGCTGCTGTGCAGACACTGGCTTCTGAGGGTGTATTCAGGCCTATGGACTTGCATATTAAACCGACGCCTCCTTCTTTACTTAGGCCTAAATCTCGATCCATGCCTAAAAAACTGATGCTCAGGCCACATGCTCAGGCCTCTATGCCTAAAAAACAAATGATAAGAATGGCTGAAGATCTAATAATTCTAATCAGGGGTAGCCAACCCCCCCCCCCCCAAGAGGCCTAGGACTGAAGTTGATTATGAATCTTCTGATCAGGATTCTGTTGTTTCTGATTCTTCTGATGATCTGGATTTGCCCTTATCTGCTTATGAAGATTCTGATGCAGAGGACTCCATTCCCTCTGCTTCCCCTTCTGAGGATTTTTCTTTTGGGGAAACCTTGCATACACTAAGGGAGCATTTCCACTGGGAAAGCCAGGATTTTTCTGATTCAAAAAAGAGGCTTAGGGATTTCCTTCTCCTACCTCAGCATAGGTCTTTAGTTATTCCTCCTGTACTAGACATTGTTGATGATGTTTTTTCGGAATCCAGTTTGGCCCCTGATTCCCTGCCTCCTGCTCCCAGAAAACCTGACAGATATTACAGGGTCCCTGAGTCCCACAAGTTCCTTTTTAAAAATCCTATTGCAGATCCAGAGACTATTTCACAGGGGCCCAAGGGCATTAAGGCTTCTACTGCTAAAAATCCTACCCCTTCTGATAGAGACTCCAGGGAGCTGGATAGATGGGGTAAGAAGGTTTACACTTCTGCAACCTTGGCCATTAGGGCTTTAAACTACCAGTTTCATATGTTAAAGTATCAGCAACATGTTATTGGACTGCTTAAACAGAAAATGATGTTGATTCCTGACTGTGTGGAAAATAAAGAATTACAGGATTTAATGCATTCTGCTGAACAAGTTGGAAAACATACTTTGAATGTGGTTTTGATTCATTAGAGGCCTCTTGCAGTGCTGCCGTTACTGGATCTGTGCTCAGAAGGCATGCTTGGCTTAAGGAGCGATCTTTGCCTGATCATGTTAAAGCTAAATTGTTGGATGCTCCTTTAAATCAGGACCGCCTGTATAGCAACAAGGCTGAGGAGGTTCTTAAAAAGATGGAAGATAAAGCTAAATCTATGCAAACTGAAGATTTTTTTACAAGTTCAGCATCCTAGATTTAGTAGGCACTGGCCCTCTAAGAATTGGTCCTTTCCAGACCCTTTCAGGTCTTCTCAAGCCAAACCCAGACACA
Organism: Protopterus annectens; assembly: GCF_019279795.1. Taxonomy (NCBI): domain Eukaryota; kingdom Metazoa; phylum Chordata; order Ceratodontiformes; family Protopteridae; genus Protopterus; species Protopterus annectens. Next base: position 258,947,044 of record NC_056740.1, on the reverse strand, counting down.
GCAAAAACCCCAGGTTTAAGTCCCAGGGAGACACACAGAACTAAGCAGTGGAGAGCCTCCACTTCCAAATCTGAGAATAAGACTCCCACCTATGGTAAACTGTCTCAATGACTTCCTTTTAAAATTTCCAAGCACTTATCAACTGACTGCCCCTTTGGGGGGAAAGATTGCTCTTCATGCAAAGAATTGGGAACTCATTACCCAGGACAAATGGGTTTTAAATATAGTGTCCCAGGGATACAGATTTCACTTCCACACGTTACCAACACCAAGCGGGTGGCTGGACCTTCCCCCAAATCAGTGGGCAGAGGCCCAAAGGCAAGTACTTTCTGTCATAAGCATGGGGGCTATTCAGCTGGTACCAGAAGAGGAAAAGGGACAAGGTTTCTACTCTAGACTTTTCCTGGTACCCAGAAAAGACAATTCATGATGTCCTATCCTGGACCTGTCTACTCTAAACACCTTTTTGAAGATTCCAAAATTCAAGATGCTTACTCTTCACCAATTACTTCCTATGCTAGACAAAGATGCCTGGTTGGCAACACTAGATTTAAAAGAAGCATACCTGCACATCCCAATCAGAGAATCTTGCAGAAGATACCTACGCTTCAAAGCAGGCTACACATACTATCAGTTCTCTGCACTGCCCTTTGGCTTACCTATTGCGCCCAGAGTGTTCACAAAGTGCCTAGCTCCAGTTATTGCATTTTGCAGGCAAAGAAATATTCAAATATACCCATACCTGGACGATTGTCTAATTCAGGCAGAAAGCTAGGACATACTTTTGAATCATCTGGCCTTTGTACAAAGGGTTCTAATTTGTCTGGAGTACACCATAAATGAAAATAAATCACATCTGGTACACTGTCAACAAATTATATTCCTGGGAGCAAGCTTGAATACAACTTCCCAGATGGCTTACCTCACACCAGAGAAACAAATTAATTTGACAACCTACTTCAAACAAGTGGCCACAAAAACCCTGCTATCTCCTAGACAAATACTGCAAGCCTTGGGGTTCATGGCCTCCTGCATTCTTCTAATTCCATATGCAAGACTGCATATGAGGAAACTACAGTGGTATCTAAAAAACCTATGGTGTCAACATTCTCAAAACCTAGAAACAATGATTCCTATCATACCTTGCCTACGCCTAGAGTTTCTTTGGTGGGCAGAGGCCTGCCACCAAAACAAGGGACTACCTTTCACACCACTCCCTGCTGCCCAAACCCTAACAAAAGACGCATCAGACTATGCATGGGGGCTCACCTGGCAGGGAAGTGCATTCAGGGCAAATGGAACCCAAGTCAAATGCACCTGCATATCAATCAAAAAGAAATGTTAGCTGTGCAGAATGCTCTGACAGCCTTCAAGGACCACATTCTTCCAGGACAGCTAATGGTAAAGACGGACAACACCACTGTTATGCGGTACATAAACAAGCAGAGGGGTACACATTCTTACCCCCTATGCAGACTAGCCATGGCATTGTGGAACACAGCCTTGAGCTACCAAGTGCACCTACAAGCTCAATTACTGCCAGGAAAATTAAATACACTGGCAGACGGACTAAGCAGAAACCTCATGGACCCATACGAGTGGAAACTGGAACCAAGGATTTTCAACATGTTGACAAGCAAATGGGGGAGCCCAGATATAGACCTGTTTGCCTCTCCCTAGAACTACCAATTGGACAAATTTTCCACAAGGACTCCCCACAAACAAGCCTGGAAAGTGGATGCTCTGTCCTACAGCTGGAAAAACCTATCAGTCTATGCCGTTCCCCCCTCTAACTTTGCTCTCCAAAGTACTACTAAAAATCAAACAGGACAAACCAAGGATGATTTTAATTGCTCCAGACTGGCCATGCCAACACTGGTACCCCCTCCTGCGCAGTGTGCCATGGTTATCTCCATGGCACCTGCTTCAGACTCCTTCCCTGCTGTCTCAGCAGGAGAACCAGATTCTGCACCCTCAGCTTCCAACACTGAACCTTGCAGCCTGGCTAATTACTTAATCTCTCCTTTACCATCCCTCAGCAAACCCGTGATGGATATCATTTTAGAGGCAAGGAGGCCTAGTACTAGAAAATCTTATGCTGAAAAATGGAAAAGATTCCGTGCCTGGAACCAATTTCAAGGGATGAGTACATCAGTGCCCAATTTACCTCAAATTTCACAATACTTAACTGAGATACTTCACAAGGGCCTGTCTTTTTCCTCTATTAAAATCCACGCCTCAGCCATTTCAGCTCATTATAACACAGAAGCTCCCCTCTTCTCTCATCTACTCCTCAAGAAGTTCCTCAGAGGGGCCAAAATTTAAGACCACCCAGGAGAGCTCCAATCCCAGCCTGGGACCTTAACTTTGTCTTGGAGAAACTCACTCTACCTCCTTTCGAGCCAGCTGCTACTGCAGACTTAAAATTTCTTTCTTGGAAAACAGCTTTCCTTTTAGCAATCACTTTAGCTAGAAGGGTATCTGAATTACAAGCCCTTATGGCAGTGGAGCCTTTCATCGTCTTTCATGCGGACAGGGTGTCCCTCAGAACCAATCCATCCTTCATGCCCAAGGTGGTATCCAGTGTGGCTCTTAATCAGTCCATTCATTTGCCAACCTTCTTTCCCAATCCACAGAATAAAGGGGAATGGATACTGCATTCCTTAGATGTGCACAGACAACTTAGATTCTACTTGGACAGGACTAAATCTCAAAGGAAATCTGAACAACTGCTGGTGGCATTTGCTGCAGTGGCAGAGGGGAAGGCTATTTCAAAGCAAACCATTTCTAAATGGATAAGCCATTGCATTCATTTCTGCTATAAGCCCCATGGAAAACCTATCCCCCAGGGGATCAGACCTCACTCCACCAGGGCTGTATCTACCTCTACAGCCTTTCTCACAGGTGTCCCCTACCAGGGACATCCTAGAAGCTGCTACCTGGAGTTCTGTACATACTTTCACCAAGCATTATCATTTGCCAATTTTCTCTAAATCCAGAGCTGGCTTTGCCACTGCAGTCTTGCAGGGCCTTATAGCTGGCCCTAATGCTATCTAAATTCCTCCTCCCAACCATAGCTTTGGGAATCTACACAAATGTAATAACTGCAACAGTGAAACACGAAGAACATAGTACAGTTGTGTACACTTACCATAAATGTAGATGTTCGAGTGTATTCACTGTTGCAGTCCTGGTTACCCTCCCTCTAGCCCCCTAACTTCTTTTGACTATACATCTACTTTCCTTTACTATGCTTAAAGGCCTTTTTGGTGTATTTGCTTTTTTGTTGGAGGTATATCTTTGTACATTTACTTGCTTCCCATTAGGGGGCACCTGACATCTGGGGCACGAAAAACTGATGTAATGGCGTTGGCTGCATGTTTTATACCCCTGATGACCTGACATCATGGAAGAAGGGACAGCACGTGACGCAGGACCCAAGACTTTGTTAATCAGGCTGACTGAAGGCTACCTGCAAGCAGATAACCCAAATGTGATGACTGCAACAGTGAATACACTCAAACATGTACATTTATGGTAAGTGCACACAACTGTACTTTTCCTGCCTACCTCTTCCATGTGCCACTCCTATATAATAATTTATTCTGCATGACACAATGTGGCTGCATGATGAAATGGGAGAAATGGTGTGTGAAAATAGGTAAAGAAGGGTCATGTTATAATGAATGAATGTTCTGTGGTATTCCATCACCCATATGATTTTCACTCACACTTTTGGTTTTCCTTAGACCTTTGTAAATGGCTGTTTTGCAAAGTGTGGGTATACAATGAATCAAGAAGCAATCTGTCATTGTGAACTCATAATGTTCTGTCTTTGTAGACATCCAACATTTAAGTCTAGTTCTAACTAATGTTCTTAAGTAGCTCTAAACTTGTGTTATAGGAAATCAGATTATTCAAACCAACTTTGTTGTGGATGTTACTTATTTTCTTTGTCAAGCAGATGTGGGTATTCTTAATTAGTACTTATAATCTGTGGGATATGTCATCAGCTAAGGATATTCAGTGGCATTAAGTTAGTTGCTAATAATTTTTTATATGTCATATTCTGTTAAGTAGGTGTTACTGAACAATTATCCAAAAAAAGCATGCACAATTCCAGATATGGTACTAAAAACAGTATCTATTTCAGCTGATTCAGAAACTTTCTACTTCTTTGCATCATGACACACCAATATGAAGGTGGCTTTGGAAAATTAATACCTGTAATAGAAGTAAGAGATATTAAAATTTAGTACTCTTTTTCAAAATTCACAAACCTAATGATCCTTCTTTATAACAGTAATTTACAATGGAAAATGCATAATCAAAATTCACATTTGTAATGTTCTTTAAAATTGTTTCTGTATCATAAGAGTAGCATTACATTTTTATACATAAATAATCTGCACTTTTTTAGCCAGCTTGTAAGTAGTGGTAAAGTAATTTATTGTCCCCTAAAACATGTCAGCTTATTGTTTCTTATGATTTTTTTTTACTTTTTAGTGTATCAGCTTAACATCTTTTGAACTACTATCTTTCTTTGTTTACCTCCTATTACTTTAACCATTTAGGCCCCAGTCCCTAACAGCTAACTGTATTGCAATCTGTAGGTTCCTCAGTATCCCCTGCATTGCATGTCATACATGTGCAACAGACTAGGGGCTGTATTTTGTCAGACTTATGCATATTGCTGAACTGTACAGATTTTCTCAGAATGTCCGGATTTTTTTCCTTATATTTTTGTTTCATTTTTCATACAATTGTGGGTTTCTAGCAAATCATTTTAAGATTTAAGTAAGAAAACAATGACAGACATATGAGTTTCAGACTTCATACACTTTAGAGAATCCAAGCTAATGCAAAACCTGTTATTCTATCTACTTTATAAGTTTCTAAGAGCAATATTTAAAAATTGTCCTTATTTTTGGGCCTTTGTTCCCCCGTTATTTATGGCTCTGTCTAGATTTCTTGCTCTAACAGGTTGAGTGGTATGGACTGATGGTGTCCGCATGTGTCAGTCTGTGAGGTAAGCATGTTAGCCCTGTGGTGCTAGCATAAACAAGGACTATGACAGTATTTGTCATCCTATGCTGATGACATGCAGACATCACCTACTGAAGAAAAATGGTGCTGCTATAATCAAGCTTAGTGTATTTTCACTAAATCTGTATAAAAGAGAATTCGTTCTACTGACTGGAGAGATCTGACTAGTGTGTAATTATCAATGCTTTCAATAATAACTCCATAATGTTTACATAGACAAGGACCAGGACATGCTGCAGGATGCCAGAGCTCCATGTAATAGTTCACTAATTCATTTCAGTATCTGCTTATCCAAAGTAGGGCTACAATGAGCCAGACTCTATCCAAGAAAAAATAATATAGGAACTATTCCTGGCTGTGATGTTAGGCCATCATGGGAATCATACATAATCATGTACAACACAGGGACAATGTGGAACATCATTAATTTGCTTACATTGTATGTCTGTGGGATGTGGGATGTTGGATAAAGGCAAACCCCCTAGATTCTCAATAGAATTTTCAATGGGATACAAAGAGATCATGCATACTCAACATAGATGCCACTGCATCCAGGAACAGAACTGGAGAACCAAACATTATTAGGAAACAGTGCTAACCATTGCACAGCAGTGCCACCTCAAACAATTGTTTAACCCACCAGTCTCAACACATAGATACCACTCATTTCAAAAGCGGTACCCATGTCATGGAATGACAATTTCTATAAAATGGGAACTCCTAGCAAAATGTAGTTGAACGCAATATTAGGGGGAGAACCTGTCAGTCTACCTTTCATAAGGAGCACATAACATACTGGAAAAGTTCTTGTACACGTAAATGGTTGCCTTGTTCCATCAGGTCCAAAGATGCTGGGCTCATTCATTTTTACAGGACCACTATACCTGATCAACTACAAAGTAGATGAGGCTCCATCTCATATAGTTCAGCTCTCCATTGTTGAACTTCCAGATCACTGTTTTCCACAGCAAATCAGTGCTAGTACAGTTTCTACGTATGTGCAGCTACTGATTTATTTGTTGTGAGATGTTTATGTTTTCATTGTCCTTGTATAACTGTGTGCAGATACTGATTTGTTGTGAAAGGTTTATGTTTTCATTGTGCTTGTATAACTGTGTGCAGCTACTGATTTATTTGTTGTGAGAAGTTTATGTTTTCATTCTGCTTGTATAATTGTGTACAGGTACAAATTTATTTGTTGTGAGAGGTTTATGTTTTCATTGTGCTTGTATAACTGTGTGCAGCTACTGATTTATTTGTTGTGAGAGGTTTATGTTTTTGTTGTCCTTGTATAACTGTGTGCAAGTACTGATTTACTTGTTGTGAGAGGTTTATGTTTTCATTGTGCTTGTATAACTGTGTGCAGCTACTGATTTATTTGTTGTGAGAGGTTTATGTTTTCATTCTGCTTGTATAATTGTGTACAGGTACTAATTTATTTGTTGTGAGGGGTTTATGTTTTCATTGTGCTTGTATAACTGTGTGCAGCTACTGATTTATTTGTTGTGAGAGGTTTATGTTTTTGTTGTCCTTGTATAACTGTGTGCAGCTACTGATTTATTTGTTGTGAGAGGTTTATGTTTTCATTGTGCTTGTATAACTGTGTGCAGCTACTGATTTATTTGTTGTGAGAGGTTTATGTTTTCATTGTGCATGTATAACTGTGTGCAGCTACTGATTTATTTGTTGTGAGAGGTTTATGTTTTTGTTGTCCTTGTATAACTGTGTGCAAGTACTGATTTATTTGTTGTGAGAGGTTTATATTTTCATTGTGCTTGTATAAATCTGTGCAGCTACTGATTTATTTGTTGTAAGAGATTTCTCTTAGTTACATAGGTTCATAGGTGGGTACTAGGCTATCAGCCCTAGGGCTTATACAAGCCTAGCCATAACAATTCCCTGGCTATTTCTTCCCACACTACTTACTTCCCTGGACCCCTGTCTAGCAGGGTGACTGATGTGATCCCTGGGGTGAATTTCCTTTCTCCCATCCAATCATCACGGTTCCTTTTGAAGAGGGCCAAAGAGGCGCTCTGCTTGACATGTATGAGCAGTCTATTCCAGAGTCTGGGGAGTCTCTGGGTCAGGAACCTATCCCTCCAGCATGTTTTGTTTATTGTGATGACAAGGTTTATATCCCTGGAGTGTGTGGCTCTGAAGGATTGGGATTTCTTTAAGTGTAGCATGTCCAACAGCTCTGGGTTTGACATGGCCTTGTATATTAAGCAGAGATCGCCTCTGAGTAGACGATATGTGACAGAGTATAGCTGGAGTTTTTGTAGTGGTCAGCGTAGGGCATCTGCTTTAGGCCTCTGATTCTTTTAGTGAGGTATTTCTGCGGCCTTTCCAGTTGTTGCAGATGTCTTGAGAGGTACATACCAAATGGGGCGGTGTATTCTATAATGGGTCTAATGTGTAATGAGTACAGTGGGACAATAACCTCCTTTTTTCTGGATGAAAAGCCCTTAGTGATGAGGTGTGCCACATAGAAGGATTTCCTGACTGTTGTGGCAATGTGGTTATTGAAGGTGAGACCAGTGTCCACCTGTGCCTCTAAGTCTCTTATCACACTTTTGGTGTTTAGTGTACTCTTTTCATTAAACTTGTATAACTCTGGAATTGTTCAACCTGGAGTGTGTGAGACTTGCTCAACATCGGATTGCAGGGTGACTAGAATCCTGCAAAAAAAATGTTCACATTTAATTTTTTCATCAAGTTGAGCTCCCAACCAGTTGAAATCAATGAGTTGTTCATCACTAATGAATTATCGTGGCAGTTTTTTTAACTGTCTTTTTGCACTTTGGTGAAGGGGTTTCTAGGTCAGTGCAATCACTGTACAGCAGGGTTTGAAAAGCCTTGCAAATACGAATGCTATAAAATCTGATGGAACATCCTGAGCAATATAGTATATTATTATTTTTTACATTTAATTTTCTGAAATGTTGTAAGATGTTTTGAAACAGTTATATAAAACACAAGGGCAGTAGTACTGCTTTGAAACTCCATAGCATTATATATAACATACAATGCTACTGAGTTGTATCTGACTGCTACTGCAACCCCATGGACAGTGGCCCTTCTTTCATATCACCAGGATACTACATACACACATGTAGACAATGTATAGTCACTGTCCATCTACTGCATGTCTTCAGGATGAAACAGAACTGAAAGAAATTGTTGCAAAAACAGAGACGACAAGCAGATTGCACACAGAAGGCACCCTAGTCAAAACCCAAACCTGACACCCACTTCCTTTCATATGACAATGCTACTCACTATATCACTGTGCCTCCCTTTATATGGCACCCTGTCATTAAGGGTTTGCACTAAACATCACACCTTACACTGCATTGAGGACATCATTCTACACATCGGCATTTATTACACACTCATGTCATGTGGTATGGTATATCTATTCATTCATTTTTGTTGCATGAAAATTCTTATTTGTTACAATAGTTAACTGGCTAATACAATAAACATGCACTGACTTATCACTAAGTATAGCCCTAGTCTTATACTTGGTGGTGAAATTCATCCCAACCCTGGCTCACCCACCTCTGATATATATACCCCCCTATCTGCCACCTAAGCCACAAAACTACAATTAATAGACCTACCAACTGTCTCCTGGCTTGTCATCTCAATATTAGTAGCATCAATAACAAGGTACATGAACTGCATGCACTCCTGGCTGTCCACTCCCCTGAGATTCTCTGTCTATCTGAGACCTGGTTAAAACCTACCACAATTGATAATGAAGTGTTACCACCTGGGTATAACATTCACAGGCTAGACCGTGCTTCCAGGAAGGGGGTGGGGTAGCTATACTCTATAAATCTGCATTGAATGTGACCACAGATATTAATCAACCACCTCAAATTAATAACTCAGAAATCCTGGCCACTACATTGCAAATTAACAAAAGTAAATGCATCAACACTATCTGTATGTATATTCCCCTGGGTAATAATATAGCCACACTCAAAGAAACCCTACACTAGATTTCATGTCATTACCCTCAAGAAACCCTATTACTTGGTGACTTTAACATAGACTGGGCGACCTGTTCCTCAGAATCCCCTACCACCCACATCAACCTGCATGCATTTACTCAAATCATAACCACCCCAACCAGGCTAGGTAATCCCAAACATAAAGAAAGCATACTAGACTGGGTACTTGTAAATAGTAACCCCCAACTGTACACTGCTGGTACCCTCCCCGATGATCTGAGTGATCACCTTCTTACTTACATAGTTAAGCAAAAAGTCATTATTCCTCACCAATCCTTACTCAGGAAAGTCAGAAACAAAGTAAACTCTGACCCTGTCAAATTCAAACAGGAACTTAACTCCTGTGACTGGTCTATGTTAAAACACCTCCCATTAGAAGAGGTAGTTGCATATTTTAACAATAGATTTCTTGATATCCTTGACTTGCATGCACCTGCCCGTTCTAAGCGAACAAAGGCAAAAACTGCCCCATGGCTGTCTAAAGAATCTAGACTAAAAATTTCCAGCAGAAACAAAATCTGGGCTCTATGGTGCTCCACTAAAGACCCTTACAATTATGTTAAATACAGGCAAGCTAGGAATGAGACTAAAAAATCCATTCTAGAAGACAAAAAAACAATACTACTGGAATTTACAGACAGCAAACCAGAACAAACCTCAGAAGTTTTGGACAGGTCTGAATAATCTACTCCATCCTGGAAAAATCTCTACCCCTAACCCCATTGCTACCATTGATAAATCTCCTGAGGATGACTCAGACAGTTTTAACCATTTCTTTACAGAGACAATTCAAGCCCTAGCTAGCCAACTACCTCCCAGCTCCCCTGGCCCTGATAGTACCACCCCTATAAACCTACTCTCTTTCAGCTTCCAACCAGTGTCCACATCACTTATCCGTACCTTGATTAAAAAATTAAAACCCACCACACTCTCAGCTGAGCAACTCCCTGCTGAGTACCTTAAAAATCAGCTGATGCCATAGCCTATCCAGTATCTATACTAATTAACCGCACCATAGCAGAGGCAAAAATTCCCACCATTTGGAAAACATCCTATGTAATCCCACTACATAAAGGAGGTTCCTCCACTGAATTCTCCAATTACAGACCAATAGCTATACCTTCTCCACTAGCTAAGATTATGGAAAAATGTATACACAAACAACTCATGCACCACTTAATTCAGAATCACCCCATGGCCAATACCCAACATGGCTTCCGTCCACACCACAGCACAACCACAGCCCTACTAGCGTTCACCAATACCATTAATAATAATCGTAACAATAATCAAATATCCTCATCCCTCTTCTTGGATCTTTCAAAGGCATTTGACATGGTGGATCACCAACTTTTGATTCACATCCTGCAATCTTTCTGTCTAAATACCAGTGCCATTCAATGGTTTAAATCTTACCTCAGTGGGAGGCAGCAGGCTGTCCTCTGGCAGAACAAGCTCTCCAACCTATTACCTAACACCCGTGGAGTTCCACAAGGCTCCATATTAGGACCCCTACTGTTTTCCATCTTTATAAACAACCTATATATAGTCATCCCGAATGTCAGCTGTATCCAATACGCTGATGATTTCACCCTGATTTGCTCAGCCACATCTCCCTCAGAATTAAGGTCTGTTACCCAATCCACCTTTAATACTATAGAAACCTGGCTCTCCGAATGTCGATTGTTGCTAAACCCCCCCAAAAAAATGCTGTTATTCTCTTCAACACAAAGGTCCACACCATTTACCTTCACCATAAATGCAAAAGATGGCACAATAATCACTCCGACTCCTCTATAAAACTGTTAGGAGTAATAATTGATAATAACCTAAAATTTGACCTTCATGTAAACCAAACGATCAAAACCATTAATAAATAACTAGGGTCACTGTATAGAATAAAAGCCTTCCTAACCCCTCCGGCTATGGTTGCCATAGCTCGCTCCCACCTGCTTTCAACACTTTTATATGTATCCCCCCTTCTTTCTAATCTAAATAAAACTGTACTTAATAGACTCTCAATCTGTTACAACCACATTGCCAGGTTTGCCACTGGCCTACCTTTTAGAACACACCATTGCATCAACCTTAAACAGCTTGGGTGGCTAGAACTTCCCAGTCTAATACAATATAATCTTTTGATTATGGCTAATAAAATCCTCTATTATCCAGATAACACACCAGCTCTTAAAAATATGATCACCCCCCACAACAATCCAAGACTGCTCTGATCCTCAAACAGACTACAAATTAAGACAATTAAAATTAACAATGTAGCCAGTGACTCCCTCTTTGCAAACTCTGCAGGCAGGGCATGGAACCTCCTTCCAGCTAACATTACTTTGCTCTCCTCCCTATCCCAATTCAAAGCTAAACTCAAACAACATATGGCACTAAACTGGCTTTGCCACTGTAACAAGCCTGGCTAATTCTCACCATGAATGTATATAATCTATTAATCAAATTACTGTTATTTTTTTCCCCTGACTGTTACCAGGGTAACTCGAACTTGTGATATTGTCTATTTCATGCCTGCTTATGTCATTTCTAAATATCTCATCTGTAATATGTCTTCTTTGTTATTACTTATCTGTCTACCTTGGTAATATGCCTTTTTTGTTATTACTTATCTGCCTACCTTGGAGCTTTTCTCCCCGGGCCACCACTGAAAATGGACATTAATCCAGTTGGACTATCCCGGTCAACAAATGTAAAATAAAATAAAATAAATAAATTATGATTGCTGAACCAATTTCTTTGTGCTTGACACCTGCCACAGATACCATGCTATGATAAGCGACATGGAAATCAGTTTCATGAATGAAACTCAGATTCAAAGAGATAAATACAGACCAACCCTACAGCAGAAACATTAAAAAACAAGAATAGTGAACAATGGCACAGCCAAGATTTATTTAAAACAAAAACAGTAAAACACTATAGAAATATAAGCTTTCTCATTTTCTCCACATTTTATCATGTACTAAAACACAAAAAGAACATTTATATAGCACTTAATTAAAGACAGCTTATAGCAAATTAATATTTTAGTGACTTTTGTTTTAATACTATAATACTATTAATGCTATATATATCAAACTATATAGCTTCTTTACACTGAATCTCCATTATGCAACTGTATACCCGGATGATGTGGTCATTCATTCGGACGGGGAGTCTCATTTACACAAAGTTATTTGCCTGAAAGTATTAAAAGAACTAGTTAGTAAGAAATATTCTGCTGAAGACTATTTGGTGACAACATTTTATTGTTGGTGTGTTATTTAGTAGTTGCCTTTCATTCGCACTGACTTGTGACAGTAGTTTTGTTTAAGTTATTGGCTTGAATAGTCTTTACATGTACAATTCCCCAGTTTCTCTTTCTCCAGATTCAGACCACAAACTTGTGACATTTGCCTTCAACATCTCAAAACCCCCCAAAACCAGCATGTCTGAGTGTAAGGACTTCAGGCAGGGAAAAGTCATACAATTATATGATGAAATCTAAAAATTCATCTACCTACAACAGCAACAGCTTGGACACTGACACAGAAGTTAGCTTCACAAAGAAATTCTACATCCACTTAGACAATTGCATAGGATTAACAGTCCCAACCATAGCACAATACATGGGAAAATGCAAAAAAAAAATAATGCCATGACCATCTAACAATATTAGTACATTTTACAATAAGAAAAATAAAACTAAAACTCCTTAAATTATTTGGTGGATATTACCAGGAACTGAAAAATACTACCATGACTAGTAAAGCACCCCACAAACTTAGGCTAAGTTCTGAAGCTAAGGATAGTGACAAGTACTTCTTTAGTTACATTAAGGAACGATACCTGACACTGCTCAGAACTTATCCTGAATGGGGCTATATACTCTGACCCAATACACATCACCAATTTACTAGCAAATATGTTTAGTACAAACTTCATCCCTAAAACATCTATAAACACTCTACATATCCCAGAATCATTTTAACCCCCATATTATCACCAATGAAAATGTTCTGAAGGTGTTATCAAAGACCAAAAATGTTTCCCTCATGGGACCTAACAACATACTTGCGTGTTTAATAAATAGAGCCAGACATACTCTCACAGAACCACTCTTCAAATTGTTTAACCTAAGTTTAGTTACAGAATTTGTTCCTAACTTATGTTGCACTTTAGTGGCAATGCCCCTCCAGTAGGGTGGACCCATGAAATTACAGACAAATCAGCCTTATGAGCTTGATCTGCAAAGCTATAAAACAAATCATAACCAAACTCTTCAACTATATCAATAATGTCATTAGGTTAGACTCTCAACAGTTCAGCTTCTCCGAAGGAGATCCTGCCTATTAAATTTAATTAACTTATTTGAGAGGATTATACAGGCTGTTGACAATGTTCATGCTGTTCACTCTGAGTGTATTGACCTAGTCAAACCTTCTGATATCATAACTTATGCAGGCACTGTAAATAGGCTAAATACTTTAAATATAGATCTTCAAATAGTAAGATGGCTAACAAAGGGGATAAAAGATAAAATCTATATAGTCTGTGTGTAGATGCTTCATCTGAAAGTATGAATGTAACCAGTGGAGTCTCATAGAGTGCTGTACAGGGACTCCTCCTTTCCAGCATTTATTTTTCTGATCCCCAAGCTAAGAACAAGGACCTCCAGTTAACTAAGTTTGGAGATGTTGGTTTTACTGTCAAGACCACCTTTGACTCCTGTATCCTTCAGAAAGAGCGTAACCCTAGTTAATATTTGGTGCACTGAAAATGGGATCAAATTAAACATAAAAAAGTGTACTGTCACTTTGACTGACAAATAATCCCCACTCTCATTATATATGGTAGAGACAATCACCCACTACTAACTGAAAATCTACTCAGGCACTTAGGCACATGGATTGATAGTTCCCTCTCATTTAGTCATCATCTTCATAGGTTCATAGGTGTGTACTAGACACATGTCCCTGAAGCCTTTACAAGCCTAACTCATAGGATTACCCTGGCATCATGCCACTCGACCTTGGTTCCCAGTGCCTCTGTTAAGTAGAGCCACTGGAGTGATCCCCGGGGTGAATTTTCTATTTCCCATCCACTCATCAAGATTTCTCTTGAAGAAGCCAGTGAGGTGCTCTGCTTGACATATATGGGAAGTCTATTCCATAGCATGGGCAGTCTCTCAGTTATGAACCTGTCCCTCCAGCATGTTCTGTTGATTGTGGTAATGAGGTTGAGGTCTCTGGAGCGTGTGGTGTGGAGGGATTGGGATTTCTTTAGATGTAGCATTTCTAACAGAGCTGGGTTCGATATGGCTTTGTAAGTCAAGCAGAGATCACCTCTAAGTAGACAATACGAGACAGAGAATAGTTAGAGTTTTTTGAGTCTGTCCATATAAAAAAAGTGTTTAAGGCCTAGGATCCTCTCTGTCAGATACTTTTGCAACCTCTCCAGTTGTTGCAGGTGTCTAGTGAGGTACATGCCAAATGGGGCATTGTGCTCAATGATTGACCTAATGAGGGAAGAGTAGAGGGAGACAATTACCTCTTTCTTCCTGGATGCAAAATTAGAAGTTATGTACATACCATAACGTTCCATGTTAGTTGTCTTCTCTTTCTCTTGTCTTCTCTTTCTTGCTGGATGGGTTCGGAGCCGATCCTCGGCTCCGACTCGGCACTTGCTAAGCTCGAGAACTCATTTTACCAGCTCAAGGCAACCCTATATCCCATGATGCAAGGCGTGACTACCTCAGACCTCGTTTGGTAGCTAGAAGAAAACCCTGCCAAGAACACTTCTTCCCAAGGAAGAAGATACTAAATGTAGGAGAAACTAGGCCGATGGCCACTAACAATAATGACTCTTCCTACTGTGAACTCTTGAAAAGAGTGACAACACCCCCAAAAAAAAGGAAGGTACAATCTCAAGATCAGTCCAGGCCAGGGGGAAGGAGGGAGGGACGCAAGAAAGAAGGCGAGAGAAGACAACTAACATGGAACGTTATGGTATGTACATAACTTCTAAATGTTAAGTTGTCAAACTCACCTTCATTCTTGCTGGATGGGACCACGTCCCTAGCACCTCTATCCTGGGTGGCTCAATGGAACAGACTCTTGAGAACTGTGGAACCAAACCTAGCCCTGTTCCTGGAGGCCAAGTCCAATTTGTAATGAGAGACAAAGGTGTGAGGAGTGGCCCAAGTGGCTGCTACACAAATGGTGTCAATAGGTAGCCTATCCTGAAAGGCTGTGGATGTGGATAGGCTCCTGGTAGAATGTGTTTTTGGTTTTGAGGACAGTTGCTTGCCTCTAAGATGATAAACATAAGAAATGATAGAAGACAGCCATCTGGATAAGGTCACTTTAGAGACTGGGAGACCTTTTCTATTCTCTGCATAAGAAAGGAATAGTTGATCAGATTTTCTGAATTGTTTAGTTCTGTCCAAATAATATCTGAGTTGACGATGGATATCTAAGCAATGAAGTCTTTGTTCAGTTTTGTCTGAATAATTAGGGAAAAAAACTGGTAAATCAATAGATTGGTTAAGATTCGTCTGGGAAGCAACTTTGGGCAAAAAAGATGGATTAGGTCTTAAAGATACCCTATCTTTGTGAAAAACCAAGTAAGGGGAACGGACACAAAGGGCCTGAAGTTCAGAAACCCTTCTAGCTGAAGTAACAGCCACTAAGAAAATTGTTTTCCAGGAAAGAAACTTTATGGAGCATGTAGCAGCCAGTTCGAAGGGGGATAGAATCAAGGATGCCAGCATTAAGTTCAAATCCCACTGCGGAGGGGGATCTCTGATTGGAGGCTTCAGGAGAAATATACCTCTGAGAAAGGCTTTGCAAAGTTTGTGGGACATTATGTTTTGATCTGCTAAACCAACATGAAAATTAGAGATTGCTGCCAATTGGACTTTAACTGTAGAAGCAGAAAACCCTGATTGAAAAATCTCTGCTAAGAAATCCAGAACTGAATGCGCTGGAGCAGTAAAGGGATCTAAGTGTTTAGACTTTGCCCAGAAAGAAAAGCGTTTCCACTTACTAGCATAAATCTTTCTGGTGGAGGACTTTAAAGAAGCTACTATGATATTCCTAACAGGGTTAGAGATCATAGGAAGCCTGGCTAAGGAAGGAAGTGGAGCAACCAAGCAGTGAGGTTGAGAGAACGAATGGCCCGGTGTGTTTGACCCGACTGGTGGATCAGAAGGTCTGGAACTGGGTCCAGATGCCAAGGCTGCGCTAGGAGATGACGATGTAGGGATGGAAACCAAATTTGTTGAGGCCAGTAAGGGGCAATGAGGATCAACTTGGCTCTCAATACGGTAGCTTTCTGAATAAGTTGTGGTATCAGTGGAAATGGAAGAAAGGCATACAGAAGTCCCCGGGGCCAATCCTGGGTTAGAGAGTCTCTCGGGGAATAGCCTGGTAGAGGAAAAAGGATGAAGAAGTCCGGGCATTTGCTGTTTTGGGGTGTAGCAAAAAGGTCGCAGGAAGGGAAGCCCCACTTCTGAAATATCGCGTCCACTACCAATTGCTTGAGAGACCACTCATGTGGCATAAGAATAGCTCTGCTCAGTCTGTCCGCTAAGAGGTTGGATCTCCCAGGGATATTCATTGCTATCAGAAACCGATGAGATGAGATTGCCCATTGCCAAAGTCTGAGAGCTTCTCGACACAGTGGGTAGGACCTGGTCCCGCCCTGCTTGTTGTATACCAGACTACAGACATGTTGTACATCTGAACTGCAATAGCCCCTAAGGGAAGAAAGTCGCTGAGGGCTTGCAACGTTAAAAGCACTGCTTTCATCTCTAGGACATTTATGTGCAGATGGTATTCTATGGGTTGCCAAGTCCCATGGACCATCCTGCCCTGATAATGCCCCCCCCCACCCGATCAGAGAGGCATCCGAAGTGACTGTGGCAACCGGAACTGGGGGCACAAACAGTCGGCCCTGATGGAGCAGAGGAGAAGACATCCACCAGATTAGATGACTCTTGCACGACTGCGTGACAAAAATCTCATGACTCATGGGGAGCTGCTGGAATGACCACTGAGTGAACAACATCCACTGCAGGAGACGCATGTGGAAGCAGGCTAATGGCAGTAGAACAATGGCCGCAGCCATAAGACCCAGAACCTTCAGGACAAATTTGGCTCTGATCTTCTTGCTGAGTAATATGATCCGAACATACCTCTGAATGTCCAGAATTCTTTGCTTTGTGAGTCTGGCTGACATACTGACAGTGTTTAATTCTGCGCCTATAAAGGTAATAGATTGGCAAGGCGACAGAGAAGATTTTTCGAAATTTATTGAAATCCCCAATTGTTTGCAGGTTTGCAGAGTGTAGTCTCTGGCCTTGAGAAGTTGATGCCTGGTGGTGGCGGAGAGGAGCCAGTCGTCTAGATACGGAAACACCTGGAATCCTTGACGTCTCAGATGAGCCGTAACCACTGCCATACATTTGGTAAACACTCTGGGGGCTGTAGTGAGGCCAAAGGGCAGGGCTCTGAACTGAAAATGACTGGACCCCAGCCGAAAGCGGAGAAACCTTCTGGAGCACCTGTGAATCTTTATATGATAGTACGCATCCTGAAGGTCTATTGAGCACATCCAGTTGTCCTTGCCCAAAAAGGGTAGAATGGACTGAAGCGTGACCATCCGGAACCTTGCCTTCTTGACAAACCTGTTTAGTTTGCTGAGGTCTAAAATTGGTCTCCAATCTCCCGTCCTATTGGGGACCAAAAAGAATCTTGAGTAGATGCCGGATCCTACTTGGTCTGCTGGCACTATTTGGACGGCTCTTTTTGCTAGGAGCTTTGATACCTCCTGCTTTGCCAATTCCCTTAGACCGGGTGAGACGTCTGGAAGGGATTGATGAGGAACGGGATACCTCTCGAAAGGGATATTGTAGCCCTCGGATATGATTGACTGTACCCATTTGTCTTGAGAGAGGGAACGCCAGGCTACTGGGTACAGCGACAATCTTCCCCTGACTGCCTCCAAGGGTGGACAGTCGGGCAACACCTCAGGGATGCTGGAAGGGTTTATCAGGGAGAGTCTCCCTGCTACCCTGATTCTGCGGACCCCCTCTGCCCCTAGGGCGGCGCCTATTATTACCCCCTCTGCCTCTGGGGGTGAACTGACCACGTGTGTCTGGCGTGACTCCTTGAGATTTATGGAACCACATTTTCCCTCCCTTCTGACCCTTTGGATAGGGTCTTGAAGGGGTGGAGAAATGGACTCCTATGGCAGAAAGGGTCTTGCCATCTTGTTCACACCTGGTCAAAGTATCCTTCACCTGAGGCCCGAACAAAGCCGAACCATCAAAGGGAGTATTGGTGAAGGACGCCTTAAAGGGGTCTGCAAAATTACAAAGCTGCATCCAGGCCTGACGCCTAAGTGCCACTCCTGTGCCTGCAGCCCTACTCGCCCCATCGGCTGCATAAGAAATGAGCCGCATGGAGGAGTTAGTCAAAGAATTGAGGATTCCTAGCTGTGAGGCAATCTTTTCCTGAGCCCCAGTCGCCGAAGGATCCTGAACCACTTCACCTAGTTCCTTGAGAATGTCTCTCTGAAGTCTGGTAAAGTGACAAAGGTAGTTCAGCGAACGCATAGCAAAGGTCGCTGAAGAAAACATCCGCTTGCCGTACCTATCCATGGTCCTAGAATCCTTATTAGGAGGATGGACAGGCACAGAAGGATCAGCAAGTTCCTTCTTGGTGGCCACCGCCACCACCATAGCATCAACAGGGACGCCCTTAGAAAGAAACTATTTGCCTGCAGGGGCTGTAATAAATTTGGAGGGCCTCCTAGGAACTGGTTCCACAGAATCTGGGGCTGCCCACGCCTTCCGAGCCACTACTTGCATGAGTGGGTCGAAAGGCGGAGACACCCAGGAGGTGAAGGGTCGAGATCCAAAAGCCTCCAGGTATACCGACTCATCCTCGGAGGGGTTAATGGAAGGCCAGTTCCCCCTCTGCTTAAGGAGTTCCAGGATGTCTGAAAAGGAGACATCCTCAGAGGGGGACCATGGGGAACCCTCCAACTCATCTAAGTCGGTATCTGATGTAGTAGACTCAGGGGAGTCTGTGTGCTTCCTCTTACACGTCCTCTTATGCGGGGGTTCTGCTGCAGGATCAGGAGAAACCTCAGAAGAGGAAGTTATTCCCAATGGGGAAACCTGGGGCGATGGATCCTGGGTCCGGGAGCAAGAAACTGGCAAGAGACATCAACAGGCACCGATGATGGAGGAGCTAAAGGAATAGACTGTTGACCTAGCTCAGGGGCTAGGACACTCCTCATCACCTCGAAGGCTCCTCTCCCAGGGAGGCCAGAAGAATCCCGCTCCGAAGAAACAGGAATCCCCAGCCCCACCAAAAGAGAAGGCTCTGAAGCCAATGTCGGTGCCGAGCTCACCAATGCCGAAGCTCCAAGAGGGAGAGCAGGGTCGGACAAGGGTCCGATGCCACTCGCCCCCTCGGAGCCGACAAGGGAGACTCGATGACCGGATCCCTCCAAAGAAGGTCTCATGGAGGAGATCGGAGCGGAAGATGTCGGAGCCGAAAGGGGTAGTATCGGCTCCGGCGTACCCACGGTCCCCGTTCCGAGAAGCTCCGGCTCCGAACTCTGAAGGAGAGTCGGAGGAGGAAGTTCAGGGGGATGAGAAATAGCAGACGTCTGTTGAGATGGGCTATGGAGCATTTGGGCTAGTGCCTGTGACTTCAACAGTCTGCTTACCACTCTCTCTAAATCGTGGTCTGACAGCGTGGAAGATCTTGAAGATCGGCTCCGATGGCTCCACTCTGACAAAAGAGGAGATCCCGGAGCCGAACAAATCGACTCTAGGGAAGGAGACCGAGATCTCTTCCTGGATGGAGCCATCGGAGCCAACGATCCCTCGGTTCCAGATGGAGCCAAAGACTTACCGGCTCCAATACTGGATAAAGACACGTCGGCTCCGGCCGGAGCCGATAAAGTAATGGGTATCTGTGTGTCGGAGCCAGACGGCGCCGACACAACAACTTCCAAAGTGGAAAGATCGGCTCCGGACGGAGCCGATCTCAACTCCAAAGGAGTCGGAGCCACAGCCGAAGGCTTTGGAACTACAGCCTGGGCTTTAGATGGCTTAGAGGGTTTAACCGACCCAGCCTTGGTTGGAGAACCCTCTGGCTTTAACAAGCCACGAAGAATCAATTTATTTCTTCGTTCCTGCAGGACACTCTGGCTAAAGGAGTGACAAATGGCACAGGAGTCCTGCAGGTGTAAAGGCCCCAGGCAGTACACACAAGAAGTGTGACCGTCTGTCAGAGACATTTTCTGACAGCACGAGTCACACTTCTTGAAGTCTGAGACCTTCACTTCCTTAGACATAATAATGTCCAAAAAAAAAAAAAAAAAACACAAACACACAACAGTCACACAGTTAACCCCCAAAAAACAGACAACACACAACCTGACAGGAATTAACTGAGAGGGAGGCTTAAGGCCTGAAGAGAGGAAAACAATCCTAACGTAAAGGGAGGGAATATAGGGTAGGAGATTATCTATTAGTATAAAATATACTCAAAAAATGAAAAAATAGGAAAAAAACCCTGACTAATCTTTACAATATAAAGCTTTACCTGAGCTGGAAAAAAAGGAGACCTCTTCGCGAAGCGGCAAACGAGATCTGAGGTAGTCACGCCTTGCATCATGGGATATAGGGTTGCCTCGAGCTGGTAAAATGAGTTCTCGAGCTTAGCAAGTGCTGAGTGGGAGCCAAGGATCGGCTCCGAACCCATCCAGCAAGAATGAAGGCGAGTTTGACAACTTAACATCCCTTAGTAACAAAATGTGCCACATAGGAAAACCTTCTGACCACAGTAGCAATGTGATGGTCAAAAGAGAGGTTGCTGTCAACCTGTGTTGCAAAACCAGAATGAAAAACCAATCAGCACAAATCCAAGGCAAACAGGACTGTAGATTCAGTTCAAGTTTAATAAATCCAATAAAATTCGGTGAACTAATAGCAAGTACACAATAAAACAGTGGCAATACACACAAGAAGTATAGTTGAGCATGCTTTCACCTAGTAAAATACCAGGCTTCCTCAGAACAAAAAAATCAAGTCCCTTACTTCCCTTAATACTTGATTAAAACCAATTATCATCCACAAATCAATTGAAGTAAGGAATTAAGGTAAAAATAATTCATTAACCTTATGTAACCCATTGAGTTGAATAGGAAATAATTTCCTTTCTGTTTTTTCCTGTTCAACTCAGTGGGTTACATAGGGTTAATGAATTATTTTTACCTTGCCTTCTGTGTTCAATGGACTACCATCGATGTGGAAATTCAAGGGAACTGGGTTTTTCCCAAGGGGATGATGACACATTTTTTGGCATTGAGCATAAGGCCATGGTTCTGACACCAGTCGTTGGTCTCAGTGACACCTTTCTGTAGGATGTCAACATCACTTGGGGAGTTAATAATAACTCCCAACTTGCAATCGTCTGTGAACATTGTCAGCCAGAGTCCATTCATGTTGGCCTGGACTTCAGAGAGGTAGATACCAAACAAGACAGGACCCAGGACCGAACCTTGTGGGTCTCCACTTGTGACTGGTATGCAGTCTGACTTGGAGTCAACTAGTTTCACACTGTGGGTTTTATCTGTGAGCCAGTTTGCAACCCACCCAGTGATATAGGGGTTGATGCCTAGAGTAGTGATTTTGTCTGTGATTCCTGAGTGGGGAGTGGTATTAAAGGCCTTGGCCAGATCAAGGTAGGCTGTATGAACCACCTTGCCTTCATCCACAGCTCTGGTGACTGGCTCAAAGAAGTCGACCAAGTTGAGCAGGCAACTGTGTTTAGGCATTCCTTCCATTTAGCATAACTAATAGCCAAGGGTATATCATAAATATCTAAAAATAATTGTACCAGTATATCTAGCACTGATTAGACTAATTATACAGTGCAATGCTCCCTTTTGGATTTACCTCACTCAGTTTTAATAGCTTGGCAAATACCAGAACCAGAACATTTTCATCAGCGTACCCCTCTTCTTTGGAATAAACTACACCTACAGATTAATTAGTGTTATATATTATGATACTTCAAACAGAAATTGGATGAATGGATGGGTAACCTCAAATTTTGCCCAAGGAATAAATGACGTAGTCCTCCATAAGTAAGGTGGTGCAATATGAGGGTGGGCAGTGGCAGGATGATATTGGTCTTGAGACTAAATTGCTTTGAAACTCATATGAAATCTTATGAAAAATCTTATGAAAGTGTAGGCTGTGTTAGAATCTCTAAGACAGGTAGGGTTAACTGTGAATACTAAGAAAGTAAACTGAATATAATGGAAACCAAGTACTTTGGGTACCTTATAGGAAAGGGGTGGTAAGAGGACATCTAGAAAAAAATAGATGTCATAAAAATTTGTTCTTTATCCTCCACTAAAAGACATGTGAAGGATTTTCCTGAATGAGATGGGTACCACAAAAGGTTTATGTTTAATTTTGCAACTATTGCTTACCCTTTTTTCGATTTCAAAAAAGAGAAAGCTCCTGCCAAGGCGCAGTGGTCTCCTGAGGCAGATAGAGCATTTAGTGAACTAAAAAGGATCCTAAATTCTGAAACTGCGGTGCTGACTTCTGACTTTACTAAACAGTTTTACCTAGATTTAGGGGTAGTTTTAATGTACGCCATTCGACATAAGGTGTATATTATGTGCTATATCAACAAGGAGTTGAGTAATGCAGAAAGGAGATACTCGGCCTTTGAGATAGAGTGTTTAGTACTGATATGAGCATTCTATACCCTGAAATTCTGTCTGTGAGGTAGGCACTTCAAACTGTTGATGATGCCCTGTTGCAGTGGATAAGTAGGCATACTGACGATGAAATCTGGGCTAATGAGTATCACCTCACCCCCACAGCCTTTTCATATAAAGTGAATTTGGAAGTTCAGCCAAGATAATTGAAATGCCTTTGTTAATTTTACTAAAATTATTAACTACCATCGCAATGAAGGCAATTTAGTTTACTCCATCTTCCTTGTTCTGTCCAAAGCTTTTGATACTGTCTCTCATTCTAACTCTTAACTACACTCTCAGAACTTAAACTTAGCCATTCTGCACTTACTTGGTTCCAGCAATATCTAACTGGTCCCCAGGAAGCTGTAAAATGGCAAAAAAATCTCTCTACACTACTGCCTGTAACCTTGGGAGTGCCACAGGGATTTATTCTGGCTCCTCTCCTTTTTATTAGCTTTACTAACAGTCTTCATACTGCCACCCCACTTGCCTCTGTAGTTCAGTATATGAGGATGATTCCACCCTGATTTGTGCTGCCCTGACACTACAAAAACTCCAAAACATCACCTAGCAGTCATTTAGTATAGTGGAATCTTGGCTAATCAATATGCAACTTATACTTAACCCTAGCAAACAAAACTCATGCTCTTCTATCCAACAAGAGGCGTAGACCCTCACCCACCATTCAATATATAATTGAACCATACAATTATTTTTCCGGTTTCTCAAACAAAATTACTTGGAGTGGTCATTGACCATAATATGAAATTTGACATACACATATCACAGACAATAAAAAAAGTTCACAAAAAACTAGGAACCCTGTACAGAAATCGGCACTTTCTAAACAAATCGTCAAAGGCGACTATAGCAAGAACCCAACTTACCTCTACACTACTATACGCCACACAGATTCTCACAAATATTAAGAAATCTGACTTAACAAAACTCAAAACTTGCTATAATAAAATTGCAAAGTTTGCTACTGAATCAAATTTCAGATCCCATCATTGTTTGGCTTTAAAACAACTATCTTGGCTCAAACTACCACATCTGCTTGCTTACAATCAACTCACCTTCGTCCACTAAATACTAAATCAGCCAGAAAAAAACACCAGTACTTCAAAATCAATTCATATACTACTCCATTAACAAACCCTTCTTAAATAAATCCAAATCTAACAATGGTGCTGGAGTTTCACTTTACTCAAAATGTACAGCCAAAACATGCCATTAAATATCAGAACAACTACTAACATTTCCAACTTTAAAAAACTTCTCAAATCATACATATCTGAATCCTGGACCTGCTCTTGCACAAATCCTGGTTAGGAAATAGATGTCATAAGGCAGCTAAAAGAACACAACCAGTTATTTTTGTATCTGAATAGTATAGCCTATTAAGCATATGTATATTAACTTGCTTGTTTTTTTTACCCTCAGTCACAGTACTGCTATTCTTTTTATTCCTACCTAGACTATTTGATTGTATTAGTGAAATGTATAACATATATTTTTCATTTTGTGCTTGTATCTAAGATTGAATCAACATTTGTATCTGCACACTGTATACACACACACACACACATATATATATATATATATATATATATATATATATATATATATATTTTTTTTTTTTTTTTCTTCCTGGGCCTCCACTGAAAAAGGATATTTTGTCCGGTCGGACTTTCCAGATAAACAAATGTAAAATAAAATAAATAATGGGTTGACAGCTAATCATTGTGAGTCCAAAACCCCTGGTGTTGTATTGAGAGCAGGGTAGTTGTGACATGTTGAATGAAGAAAATGGTTCATACAACTTTAAAATGTGTGTTTCATTGTGTAGTTTGGGAACCTTCTCAAGTACAGGTAGACAAACACTATGTTGGCTAGCTTGTAATAAGGTGCTGATTGATCATTACTGCAATATAAAATGAAGTATCTGAGGGGACTAGAATCAGGACGTTCATTGTTTATCTGGAGGTTCAGAGTGTAGCTTGCCCATAAGATCTTAAAATTGTGGAGTCTATCAGTTTAGTTGAGACTACCTTGTGTATTATACATTACAGAGTCATCTGTTGGGCAAGGTAAACAGCTGTGAACTTTTTCCACTTTAAGAAAAGCCCATTACTGCAGGCACTGTATAGATTGTAAATACTATGAAGGTATTGTTTTGTTTACCTAAAAGCCAAGTAGGTTGCTGTTTTTGTTTTCCTTAGTAAATTTGAAGAATAAAATGCCTTTTTTACACCTACTGTCTCCAGTGTCTCATTGATCTATTCACCTGTTATTTGACATTTCCCTGTTCAATGACATATCTGTTTGTATATTTCACTTTCAAAATAGCTATGTTCATTCAGTAATGAATTTTATAATTCAAGTTCAGAAGCCTGTGGCTGGTAACTTAGTAATGTAAAAAAAGGACAATTGCATCAACGTAATGAATTTAAACTGCTGGTATCCACCTTTCAAAGAGAGAAAATGAGAGAAAAAGACTGCTTGGCAATCTACTGTGAATACTAGATTACATTTGTCTCATTTTTGACAGTGGTACAGTAATTGTGCTCTCATTGGGCCATACTGATGTAGATGGTAGGAGTGAGTACTGTGAAAAGAGGAAAGAGCTTTGGCAGTAAAACATATTATAAACCTTTCCAGGAAATTACGTGTGCGTGTGTGTGTGTGTTCTGCCATGTTATAGTTATTGTCAGTAAGCTACTACTGTAAGGCACAGGACCCAGAATTAGGTGGACAAGATCCCGGAAAGCCAGTGTTCATACCTGTGCTCTGCAGCCATTCAGTGTAAATCACATTTGCATCATGGTGCAAGGAAGCAGTGTTAATTTGCTCTACAATCTTGGCATTAAACACGTCACCTATACAATTTATATTTGGAACAGCATAATGGCTTGAAAGACCAGGGCTCTGGCAATAACATATTATTTGTTGTTAGCAGCATGCTTTCTTGGTCATACCATCTCATGTAAATTGATGGCATTCAGGGGGATTTTAAGGTCATGCTATCACAGTTTTTATTTTGTTTTTCTTCTATTTTCATTTTTTCAGATCTTTTGCTATTTTGGTCTTATGATTTGTTTTGCTGTTTTGTTTCTCTGTTATTTTCCTTTGAACTGCTTTTGATTGTTTTACTTTGTTATGCATCTTTTTAGTGGGTTATTGTGTATAAATTGTTAGTTTCAGATGTTAGGTTAT
Source organism: Protopterus annectens (assembly GCF_019279795.1). Classification (NCBI taxonomy): domain Eukaryota; kingdom Metazoa; phylum Chordata; order Ceratodontiformes; family Protopteridae; genus Protopterus; species Protopterus annectens. The sequence continues at coordinate 258,920,960 of NC_056740.1, read as the reverse complement.
TGTTTACATTCTGACATTAGTTGTCGACGTGGTATTTATTTATTTATTTATTTTATTTTTTTCAGTTTGATAAGCAGGTAAGTAGACTGGTTGGCAGACCCTTTTCAGCCATGAGCCAGCACCATGGTGTAAGACATAAACAGAAAATTGCCTGAGTTTGAATGACTTGAAAGGATTATTGATAAGTAGTAGCTGTCACTGGTTTGTGTTGGAGGCAGTGGATCAAAGAATACGTTTTTGAAAAGGTTTACTGAGTTTTTATGAGAAAGGGAATTATTTATGGAATTTCAGAATGCTATTTGTGAACTTTGTGCTTACTAAGAAGTTTGTTGACTCCTGTCCAGTACTTAAAAGGGTCTTACTCCTGCTGTTGTTTTATCATAATTAAATTGTCACTGGAACTGTTCTATCAGGAGCACTGCCACACAATGTGTTGAATTTCTTAAAATATGTGTAAAACTAGCCTTCCTATAACTTATACATATGTGTGTGACTTTGAGTGTAGGGAGTTGTTGCAGTGTGTCTATGAGTAACAAGCCAGCCATAATTTTTCTCACTTTCCATCACAGTCAGACGTCAACATTGTTCACAATAAATGGTTGTCTTTATGGTATGGGCAGGTTGTGTGTTAAAACAATCCCTGGGATTCATTAAACCCTACACAGAGTGTAGGAATAGTGCAGCAGCTGCTGCACGGAACATGGCCACCGAGCGATTCAGCAAAGGGCTCCCGAGACATGCACAAGTGCTCCTACACTATTCCTGCACAGACACCACTGCCTAATGCTAATTACCTCAATTGCTGGTGAAAAACATGCAAATGAGGTGAATTAGTGATTCAGCAAGCAGGCAGGTGTCTGTGCAGGAATAGTGTAAGAAGCAGAAATGTGTTCATTTACTAGCTGAACACATTTCTGCAAATTAGAAAACGAAAGCATGACAGCTCATAATAAAGCATGTATTATATCTAGCAGGCATGCCAGTGGCTAAATATATGGCCATTGGCATGATAAATAGTTTCAATTTTGTAAAATGAAACTTTTATTTTGGCTGATCTCGGGCGTTTAAGGATAGGACAGTTGGGCGCAAACGGGATGGTGCCAAAAATAAAAATAAAAAAGGGGGAAAAATTAATTTTTACAGAAATATGCATTTTGCCATTATAGTCAATGGCATGCAAAATGAAAACAATACCAGGGAATAGTGGTTGCTAAGGGGAAAGGCTCTGTGTAAGTGTGGTAACTATGGAGTAAAGCATGGTGCATGCAAATAGGTTCAGAGGTTCATAGGTAGGTACTAGGCTATCTGCCCAAAGGCATTTATAAGCATAGCCAGAATGTGTTGGCTTTCGCTGCCCCCTTAGAGTAGTTCCCTGTGCCTCTGTCCAGAAGAGCCACTGAAGTGATTCCTGAGATAAACTTTCTGTTTCCCATCCGCTCGTCAAGATTTCTTTTGAAGAGTGTTAGCGAGGAGCTCTGCCTGATGTAGATTGGTATCTTGTTCCAAAGCACGGGAAGTCTCTGGGACAGGATTCTATCCTTTAAGCATATCCTATTTATTGTTGTGGTGAGGTTTAGATCCCTAGAGCATGTGACTCACGGGGATAAGGTTTTCTTTAGGTGGAGCATGTCCATCAATTCTGGGTTGGACATAGCCTTGCATGTCAGGCAGAGATCACCTCTGAGTAGGCTGTATGCAACTGAGTACAGCTGTAATTTCTTCAGTCAAGCTGCATAGGGCATCAGTTTGAGGCCAGTGATCCTCTTGGTGTGGTACTTCTGTGGCCTTTCCAGCTGTTGCAGGTGTCTTGTAAGGTACATCCCAAATGGGGCTTTGTATTCCATGATGGGTCTGATGAGTGATGAGTAGAGGGGTACAGTGACCTCTTTTGATTTGGATGCGAACCCTTTTGTGATTAGGTGGGCCATGTAGAAGGATTTTCTAACCACTTTGGCAATGTGATTATCAAAGTTGAGATTACTATCTACTTGGGTGCCCAGATCCCTTATTACATCTTCCGTATTTAAGGGACTACCACCTATGTGGTAGTTTGTGGGTACTTTGTTTTTTCCAAAGGGGATGACTATGCACTTTTTGGCATTTAGCTTGAGGCCATGATTTTGACATCAGGTATCCGTCTCAGTGAGACCCTTTTGGAGGATGTCTGTGTCAGCCAGAGAGTCAATTATAGCCCCTAGTTTGCAGTCATCTGTGAACTTGGTCAGCCATAGTCCTCCTGTGCTTGCTGGTACCTCTGAGAAGTATTTGCCGAACAGGAGGGGTCCTAAGACTGAGCCCTGAGGAACTCCACTTGTAACCGATTTAGAGTCGGACCTAGCTCCTGAAACACTCACCATGTGGGTTCTGTCCGTGAGCCAGTTGGCAACCCATCTTGTGACGTAGGGGTTTATGTTCAGGCTGGTGATCTTGTCTATAATACCAGAATGGGGAATGGTGTTGAAGGCCTTTGCGAGGTCTAGGTAGGCTGTGTGTACCACCTTTCCCTCATCTATAGCCTTGGTAACTGTCTCAAAGAAGTCCACCAGGTTCAGGAGGCATGATCTCCCCTTAACAAAGCCGAACTGGGTAGGGTCCAGTGTTTGGAGGTTCCCAATGTCTCTGTTAATGAGATCCATGATGATGCACTCCATAGCCTTGCAGACCAAGCTAGTCAGACTTATAGGGCGATAGTTCCCAGGGTCTGTTGTGGCTCCACCTCTGTGGAGCGGAATAACTGCTGCTGTGCGCCACTCTATGGGTACATAGCCTGTGGAGGGGCTGAGTTTGAACAGTGTGTTTAGATGAGGGGTTAGTTTGTCTTTGAGCTCATGTAGGACACAGCCTGGGACACCGTCCAGTCCCATTGATGCTGAGTTTTTGGCTTTGGAGAGGGCTGTTTTAACCTGAGTGTCTGTGATTTCAGGGACTCTACATTCTTCTGGTATGGTTATGGGCCCTCTTGGGGTTGAGGGGGGTGAAGTTTGCGCTGAACCTGTCTGCCAGGATGTTGGCGATATCAATCGGTTCAGTGTATTTTGTGCCATTCTGCACTAACTCCGAGCAGATCTGAGCATTGCCACTTAGATTCTTGACATAGATAAAGAATGCCTTGTGGTTATCTTTGGAGTCCTTGGTAATTTTTATTTCAAAGCTCGCCTTGGATGATTTTATGAGGGATCGTAGTTTCGTGCTGATACTGATCAGGGATGTCTTCCCTTCTTGGAATTTTACTCTTTTCTGTACTAGTTTTCTCTTCTATTCTATAGCTTATTTATGGCAGGAGTCCACCAGACTGGTTTCCTTTTCTTGGAGGAGTGAGTCTTGGTTTTGCTTGGGATGGCATGATCCATGCATTCTTGTAGGTGCCTGTAGAATGCATTAGTAAAGATTTTTGCAGCTTGGACAGCATTGGGGATGCTGTCCCAAATGCAAATGAGGGGATTTATGCTGAATCACAAATTTCTTCTAAGTGTCAGACTGCACCTAACTGTGTAGGTGGTCTAACACCACCGTGTAGACAGGAGGAGCAGCTAACATGAAAAGGGGGTGTGTCATGCTAGCTGTAAGGCACATTGGAGTTTAGTGGCCCATGTTTGCCCTTAGCTAAGCACAGCTAAGGAAGGGGGTGCATTCGAGGTTACTTAGCACTGTTTACATTGCCTAAATGGGTGTGCATGGCATGCACCAGGTTTTAAACAAAAAAAAAAAAAAAAAAAAGAGGAAATAGCAGAACTGTTTACATTTGAGCACCAGGTATGCGCGGCTCACCTCAGGGCTTAAACAGGGAGGAAACGGGAAAGGGAAACTGCAGAAGGAAGGCAATCAAGGAGAACTACCATAGCTGGCATGTGGAATGTATTAGAATCAGCCAATTACATAGGCAGCAGCCCAGCACACTACTATAAACTATACAAACACCTTTCAGTCTGTTTTTTCCCACAAAGTCTAAACCACTGGTGTACATATTCGAGGGAATTTTAAACTGACAAAACTAACAAAACATGTTAGGGGCTGCTGTTGCTTTGATCTATCAGTATGTGCTAAAGACTGAGGGTGATGAGGAGAATAATGATGACAACCAACTCAGACCGCGGAGTTGGAGGAGAAGAGTGTTCAGACCCAGGGTAACCTACCAGAGGCTACATGATTTGGAGACAGTAGAGCATTACAGGGTAGAGAGGGACATACTTCAGCAAATTGTTGAGCTGTGCTGGCCTCGCCTCAGACCCAGAACCAACAGAGCGGAACCCATCCCAGTGGATACCAGGGTATGTGTAGCCGTAAGAATACTAGCTACAGGTACTTTCCAAAGACCAACTAGGGATATCATGGGGATTTCACAGGCATATGCATCCAGGATACTCCACCAGTTCCTGGATGCCATGCAACTACATGCCATCGAGCACATTTACTTCCTCAACACCCATGAGGAGAGGACCAGCAATATGCGTCTCTTCCACCATGTAGCAGAATACCCGGAGGTACTGGGTCCCATAGACTGCACGCACATCCAAATCAAAACACCACCCGGTGACCAGGGTAGGGCTGACCTAAACTGCAAGGGGTTCCATTCCATCAACTTCCAGGTTGTGTGCGATGCCCAGGGCATTATCATAAATCTGTGTGATGGCAGCCCTGGAAGCTATCACAACTCCCACATCTAGCATTCATCACAGCTCTACCAGGCATTTGCCAGTGGGGACATCCCATATAGCCATCTGGTGGGGGATGCCGGCTATGCACTGGAGCCATGGCTGATGACACCCATCAGAAATGCACACACACCCACACAAGAATACCATAATGAGGCACACGTGCAAACCAGGATCATTACAGAGTGTGTGTTTGGGATGTTCAAGTCACAGCTCTGCTGCCTTGACATATCCGGTGAAGCCTTGCAGTACTCTCCAGCTACAGGTGCACATATGTTCATAGTATGTGCCATGCTACACAATATGATCCTGTGGAAAAAGCTGCAGCAGAAACAATATGAGGAAGGGCCACTCAACCCCCCACCATTGCCAAGGTCTCCACAGGCACAGAGGGACTCAGAGGAGGAACATCCTTAGCCTGCCCCTGTAGGCAGATGGAGGCATGCCCAGTATGCCCTGTCCTTGGCAAAGAGACAATGCATACTGCATACACTGACACTGTAGGACCCAAGGGACTGATCTCTCTCTCTCTGACTCGCACACACAGTAAAATGGATGCCAAACATCACACCACCTATACCCTACCATGTATAGGTAGTTACTGTGTACATCCAACATAGTCAGCCCTCAAGCACCATCCTGGGGTGACTTAATGGGATAGCAGCAGACAACTGACAGCTCTGTGGGACTGCAGGAAGTGTATTCCCAGTACTGGCCTAACCAAACCATGCAGTACCACCCTAGTTGACAAATACCACAGCAGTATATGTGGTGAGCCAAATAACTGGGGGAGGGTCATAGGTCACATGCATAGATGTCAAAGTGGGGGTCTCATACCCACCCCCAGTCTCACCCAGCAGATCAGCTGTAGAAAAACATACAGAAATGCATGGCAAAGGCCCCCACATGGCGACATCCATTAAATCCCCATCTACAGACTTTTACACAGTGATATCACAGCAGATCTGGCAGTGGCAGTATGGCTTTAAAAGGTAAGAAGTCTTAAACTACAAATGTTTATGCCAGAACAATCTGACCTGCGGTCAATACTGTTATGGCTGTAGTCTGAAAGATAGGGCACACCACTATGCTAAATAGGACCAAAATGTTAAGCAAATATCAGCACAGTCTCTGCAAATGTGTATTGTGTATAGATGTGTAACCCCTCCCCCATAGTCCTATAGAAAAGCAGTAACATGTCCCTAGCCTTAAGCAGCATCCAGCAGTCAACTAGAGTGATGGCTCAACACAAACAGAAAGCAATTGTCAGTAAACCCACAGTCAACTTACTGGTGCCATCCCAGGGTTGTCCACTGCCAGCAGCCTGGGAACATATGATCATTGGAATAAACTGCCTTGCTACAGATGGCCTGCATCTGTCCACCTGGCCTACAGGCCTGTTGCAAAAGCCCATGCCTCACCCACAGTGCCCTGTTAGAGAGTGTCATGGGGTCCATAACACCAACAAAACACAGTCTACAAAATGTAAAGAAAGGCCATGCTGCTAACTGGTAGGAAAAAAACTGCCAGTGTCAGAGAGCCAGAAATTTGGCCAAAGCCATGAATAATGGGGTGAAAATGGTCCAAAGAGAAGGACACCTTTAAAATACTGCTCTAATAATGTAATAAAGTTGATGGAATGATTGTAGTAGCGTGGAATGTCTGATGGGTACAAAGTCAGAAACTGCAATGGCAAATGTCAGTAATATCTGACTTCAACCCCAAGTGATTTGCAAAACACTTTTCCTTGAAAACCACACTAGTTTATGTAACCAACAAGATATATGAGTCATGAATGTGATAATTCTGTGATACTCTGTACAGTTGACAGGCATGGCTAGGAGTCTAAACATGGGAATGCACTCATTGCAGGCAGTCCTATCCCTGGAACCTGGTGACATGTCTGTACCCACAGAACCCTGGTACACACCCATGGGGAGTAACAAACCCTTCCCTAATCACTCACCCTATGCAACATCCTGTCCCCAAAATGTGGGCAGCCAAGTAAAATGAGGTGGGTCATACATATATGTCAGACAAACACACACCTCCAGGCTGGTCAAACAGTCTGACACACACAAGACTCTCCAAGTGCAGTCAACCTTGGTGCAGACCCCTATTCAAAGCACTGGTAGCTATAGGCAAGATACCCCCCATATCTTATCCCCTACAACTCTATCCAGAGTCTGCCTGTCACCCTGATCCTGTCTGACTTATATCGCCCAACCATGGACTGGAAATCAGACCAGGCCAGAACATAAATACACAGAGATTCCACCGTTGTAATATATCACCAAGGTGCTGGAACATTTCCACAGCTCCAGCAGTCAATTGCTCATAGGCACACCTCTCAACACTGGACTGTGCAAGAATGCATAGCATTTGACCCATAATTTTGGTGTGTGCATCATCCATCCTGTATTCCTCTGGTAAATCACTGTGATGATTTGAGGAGGTATGTCATGAGGTACTGAAACAATACATGACAGTGTCAAATGGCATATACGTCAGATGTCTGCTAAAAGAAGCCCTGTAACCCTATCAACCCATACATTACTGAGAGCAATAGTCACAATCACCATATGGCCCATTGTCCCCCCCCCATTTTGATAGGATATCTCCAGATATCCTGCACCAACAGGTTGAGAGGTATGGCTGTAGCACAAAACAAAAGCAGTCCTGAAGATGTCTTTCACCATAGAAGTCCCTTTCGTCAAGCCTCAGCCCTATAAGCTCTGTGCCATATGTGATAACTATGTAACACTATAGTATAAATAGCTAGTTAGGTAGGAGTTCTAATCTCAGTCCTGGCAAAGCTTAAAGTGTGTGGGGTGTGTGTGTATTTAGAAGTAAAAGCTTTTGGTTCCAATCAAGCCCAGTACACTTCCCCTTTCCCACTTTTGCAGTCCTGCAGATATCAGTCACCTTAGAAGTCCCTTTCATCAGGCCTCAGCCCCAAAAGTTATGTGGCACGTGTGATAATTGTGTAGCACTACAGTATGAATAACTACTTAGGTAGGAGTTCAAATCTCAGTCTTGGCAAATGTCCAAATGTGTGTTTACAAGTTAAAGATTTTGGGTCCATTCAAACCCAGCATACTTCTCCTTTCCCACTTTGGCAGTCCTGCAGATATTAGTCACCTTAGAAGTCCCTTTCATCAGGCCTCAACCCTATAAGCTCTGTGGCATGTGTGATAACTGGGTATCACTATAGTACAAATGACTAGTTAGGTAGGAATTCTAATCCCCATTCTGGAAAATGTGTGTGTGTGTAAGTATGTATATATGTAGTTTAAAGTATTTTGTGGGCTCTCTCATCCAGTACATCACCCATTGTCATACATTACAAGGGCTGGTGATGTTCCTCACCTTAGAAGTATCTTTGGACAACCTTCACCTTATAAGCTGCGTGGGACATGTGATAACACTGTAGTAGCAATAAATAGATAGGTCAGGGCTCTAATCTCAGTCCGGGCAAGTGTGTGTGTGTGTGTGTGTGTGTGTGTGTGTGTGTGTGTGTGTGTGAACAGTATCCTGTCTGTGGGGGGGTTGTTGTGTGTGTGAGAACCATATGCATTGGGGGGGTGGGTTTTGCTACTTTTTGTTGTTGCCCACCCAGTACATATCCCAGTGTCCACATTACAAAGCCCACAGTTGCCATCCAATATAGAGGGACCTGTAGACACTCTGCAGCCTTATAAACATTGTGCCATGTGCAATAACTATGCAACAGTATGGACTAGATAACAATATAGGCTGCCCATCTAATCCTTGAATATCACTCCCCACTCAGGAATCATACACAAACACACTCAGGTAGGCAGCCACAACTACATCAGTAGGTGGCCTGCAAATCAACTCACAGATAGAGCCCACAGTGTGAAACCAGTGCACTCCATGTCAGACTGCTGAACAGTCATGAGTGGAGTCTCACAGGTTGTGTACCTGGGTTACCTCATGCTTGGGATCCACACCTCTGAGGACCAGCCCAATACAAATATTCACAAATGACTACAAGGTGGGTGCTATTATTACCCCCCCATGTGAGGTTGACATCTTTCACAAAGGCCTCTCTGAGACCTATGACTGTTGTCAGAACCCTGGACATAAGCTCAATGCCAAATTATGTGCTGCCATCCCCTTTGGCTACGACATGGCTCCCATAAAGTAATACATTGATAGTAGTCCACTGAATGCTGCTGTTGGTATAATGGAACTGGGAACACAGGCTGACAGTGAGCTCAATGGTGACCACCACAGTGCCACTGTCTTCTGAAAATCCTTTCATGTGTCACTTCTCCTGACTCCGGGTGTTGAATCCAGGAAGTAAAAGGACAGTGTTTTCCTGTACACTCCCCTCAGTAGGCCAATCGATGTGCACTATGGCCCATTTGCCATGTACCCCACTGGACACCAGCAACAACAGGAGAGGCTGCAAATGTACCTCACAAAGAGGATCTTAGGTACTACGCACTTGCCCCATATGGACAGAGTCCAACAACTGCAATGAATCTCTGTCTCATATTGACTACTTATGTGTGATCTCTGCCTGACATACACAACCATTCTGTCTGACCCAACCCTGTCAGGAATGCTACATCCGAGGAAACAAATCTGTCCACACAACATGCCTCAGATACCTCAACCCCATCCTCATAATCAACAGGACTTGCTGGAGGGACAGGTTCACAACCCAGAGACTGGACACGCTACGGAATAGATACCACATACATGTCAAGCCGAGCACATCACTGGCCCTCTTCAAGAGAAATCAGGAGGAGTGGATGGGGAATAGAATAACCACTGTGGAGATCACTCCAGTAACTATACTCAGTAGACACACTGGGGAGTGTCATCAGGTGGCATGATGCCAGTTCCCATGGGCTAGCCTTGTAAAACCTTCATGGCCATTTGCCACGTACACACCTAATGACTCTTTGAACCCATGGATCTCAGTACTGCCAAATGTGTGTGTGTGCATTAGAATGTCTGAAAGTGTTTGTGAGTGTCTAAACATGTGGGTGAAAGTAGTTGGTGGCCGGTCTCACCCAGTACACCTACCATTGCCATACCTTACAAGTACTGTAGATATCATACACTATATAGGTACCGTGGGAAACTCCACAGCCTATAAGCTATGTGGTGTGTGCGGTAACTGCATAACACTATAATACCAATAACCATATAGCTAGGGGTTCTGAGTCTGTGTGTGTGTGTGTGTGTGTGTGTGTGTGTGTGTGTGTGTGTGTGTGTGTGTGTGTGTGTGTGTGTGTGTGTGTTTGTGTGTGTGTGTATGTGTGTATGTGTGTGTGTATGTGTGTGTGTGTGTGTAATTGTGTATATGTGTAGGTTATAGTGTTTTGTGGCCTCTCTCACCCAGTATATCACCCATTGTCATAATTTGCAAGGCCTGGTGATGTCCCTCACCTTAGAAGTACCTTTGGACAAGTGTCACCCATTAACCTCAGTGGCGGGTGTGATAGATGCGTAACAATGTAGTAACAAGAAATAGATAGGTAGGGATTCTATTCCCAGCCCTAGCAAATGTGTTTGAGAGAAAAGTATCTTGTGTGTGTGTGTGTGTGTGTGTGTGTGTGTGTGTGTGTGTGTGTGTGTGTGTGTGTGTGTGTGTGTGAGCCTCTCTCTGAGAGAGATGTAGGATATATATCTGGTTTGTATATGCAGCATCTTGCCTTTAGTAGGTAATGCCCATGAGCAGCTGATGCCCTGTGCACCAGTTGGAGTCCCCCACTTGCTAACTGCATGTGGAACAGCTGTGGTATCATTCCCATACCCAATAGCATGGAAACACACTCCTATAACTGAGTACTTCATGTGGGCATTGCCCCTTTTCCTTGCCTGGGAGGAGTACTTCATGGAGGTGTGTGACAAACAGCATCACAGAGTGTAGTTGGGAATACCTCTTAAAACAAACACTGTGGAGACAGCTCAACAGACTGGGGGAGAATGCTCGAGATACAGAGACAGAATATAAGTATTGCTGTTATATAGTTGAACTAATGCTAGTTTGACAGGGTTTGTATGGATATGGCTGCTCTGCATGAATTTAAGTCTGATAGTGTTATGTGGTTGACATAGGTTCATAGGTTCATAGGTAGGTACTAGGCTATCGGCCCAAGGGCCTACGTAAGCCTAGCCAGCAAGGTTCCATAGCTTATGCCACCCAAGAAAGTTATTTTCCTGTGCTACTGTCCAGCAGAGACACAGAAGTGATCCCTGGGGGATTATTTCCTATTTCCCATCCATAGGTTCATAGGTTCATAGGTTGGTAGTAGGCTATCAGCCCTAGGGCCTATACAGGCCTAGCCATAACAATTCCCTGGCTATTTTTTCCCACACTATTTACTTCCCTGGACCCCTGTCTAGCAGGGCAACTGACATGATCCCTGGGGTGAATTTCCTTTCTCCCATCCAATCGTCAAGGTTACTTTTGAAGAGAGCCAAAGAGACACTCTGCCATGTATGGGCAATCTATTCCAGAGTCTGGGGAGTCTCTGGGTCAGGAACCTATCCCTCCAGCATGTTGTGTTTATTGTGATGACAAGATTTAGATCCCTGGAGAGTGTGGCTCTGAGGGATTGGAATTTCTTTAAGTGTAATTTCTGAATGTAGGGCTATCTGCAGACTGGCAAGAGTTTGGACTCTTATATTTGGTGTGTTACTCACACATTTCTGGCCTTGGAAATGCAGTAGCATTCTCTGAGGATTGCAGTCAGTAAATGGTAACATCCATGTGTGTTTCTGACTTCATATTCCTCAGAACAGATATGTTACAACAACCCTGTTACTCCATCAACTTTCTCAGTTTATGACAGCAATATGTCAATAATGCCCCTGTGATTGGACCTCTGCCCCCAAATATGTTAGGCTTTGTCCAGATGTCATGCTGCAAGAGGTGTATAGGTGTAGTATATCATTATATAGTGACTTCATTCCAGATATCATCCCAGTGATGTATCAGACTGCCAGACATGTTACATGTAGAAGGCCTTATATATGAGGACGAAGCCTGGATGTTCTGTGGGACTCTATACAGTTGAGGGAACTGTGTATTTCTGGCAATTACTGACAGACTGTCAGGATTGTGTAGCAGTGTATTGTGAATGTGTTATTTGGCCTGTGTAGGGTGGTAGATGGAAGTGTTGAGGGTCCTTTTCTATCTGACTTTGCATGTTGCTTCAGCTTCTGGTGCTCTATCAGCTGTATATGCTTGTAGGGGCAGACTGACATATGTCCCATATCACAGTCATGCATCAGACTACACTGTGAATTGGGTCAGTATATATAGAGGTAGTGTGTGAGTGGCAAACATGCTGATGATTTTGTTCACACAGTCCATATACTCTACTGTTCCTGTGGTTTACTAGTATGTTACTTTGAATGTGGTGAGATTGGTTCTGGGTATGCACTTTCACGCTGGTGTCTGTTGGTCACTGCTGTTACATCCCTGTAGTGCCTGATATATTTGCAATTACATGTGTATTCCCCCATAGCAAAACTGGGTTTGTGTTGTGTCAGTCTGCCTGTAGTTTAGACAGTACTTGGTGACATGCCTATTAGCTCAGTGTAGTTTCCCTACTGTGATGTTATGTCCCGATATTTATCACATGTACTGGTGCCTGGCCCCCATACATGTTGTGTATGTCTCACACATCAGTGGGATGATGTGAAGATGTATCTCAGTCAGTAGTGAGGAGTAATTTGGTTTTGAACTTGGGCTATTCCACTCAGTATATGGTACAACAGACTGGAGGGTGTAACTGCATCAACTGTGTCACCTTATCTACTCCAGTATTTGTGATATGTTCCAGTTTCATGGCTTTACACCCCCCATCAGGCTTGATCCAGATTTGTTGCACTAAGGGGTTCTGAGCATACCTCCCGACTGGCCAGATTGTTTCAGCCTGTCCAGGATTATTGCTCATATGTATGTTCTGTTCCACAGAATCATTATTTTCATTTCTGTGGTAAATCACTGTGATGATGTGAGAGTTTCTGTCTGTAAATGACATACATTTAATTTTCCGAACACACTTCATTCTGGACATGTATGCTGACATGAACCCTGTTTCTTTAGGGTCATTCTACATTTATAACTGCAGTACGTACATTATGTCCCTGTTCTTGGACCATTGTCCCCCCATTTTGACAACCTTTTGTCCAGAATTATTGCACTAAGAGGTGTAGAGGTATGGTGCTGAGTATGACTCCACTACATATTATGGGCATATATAGATACTTAGATGTATCTATACTGATATATATATATATATATATATATATATATATATATATATATATATATATATTCATTTTTTATATCTATACATATGTTTAGATAATATATATGTATATATTCTATACATATTTGTTATATATGTATAACTCCATATATCTGATGTATATACTTTTTAATATTTATCTATCACCATACACATCTATATGTGTATATTTATATATACTAAACATGACTGATTCCACAGTGTTTGTTCCCTGCTATTCTATACCTGTACTGAATGATATATTTTAAAAAACAGCATTCATTATTACAGCTTAGATGGTGTAGTGGTACATTGCCCTCACTATGGTGTACAGCGTTCTGGTTTCAAGACTTGGCAGGGCTGATTAGTTTGTTGCTGGGCTGAACAGTGGCTGATGGAGACAGGGTGATTAAGGCAGTTTTAAGCAGTTGTAAGTGGGTTTGCATGGGGTTGTGTGATGGTAAGCAATGCCAACACATGGTTAAATGGGAAATTGTTTAATCTGTGCAGGCATCACTTAGCAACGCGCAAACTCGCTTACTGCAGCTTATTCCCGCTTACCCATGCACTCATTTTTTTAAAAGAAAAGAAAAAAGGATGATAGGAAAGTGGTGAAAAAGGGGGCACACAGAGGGAAAAACAATGTGACAGATAGCTACAGGTGTGCAGGACAGGTGTAGGGAAGGTCCATAGCTTGGCATTTCTGATACAGCAAAAGCTGTGCATTTTTACAGAATTTGGAGGTGAATTTGGACACTCAAACCCCTGAGAGAGGGGTGAGGACAACAGTAATGTGTTGTTAAGCCAGATAGACCAGATTACATGTGTCCAGTGGACACATGTATGAAATGGACAGCTATGTATGGGGTGACATTTTTTGTGGGAACAGATTGCCCTTTTTTTTCATAAGGTGAGAGTGAGAGTGGGATGTTGGGGAAGGCTAGTAGGTATATTTGGGGAGGTAGGTTGGGTAGGAAGACAGACAAGACAGACAAGACAGCAGACAGGGGCAGTAAATGACACATGTGGGGGGTAAACACCTTGGATGGGGAGGGTGGTTGGGAATCAGATGCCCATGAGCCCCAAAATGGATACAGTGGGACTGAGGTCCTCACCCATGGGCAGTCACCACTGCACCTTCATGGCCCCAAAGGTGGCTGTGCTGGGGGCTTGAGCAGGAGGGGCAGGCTGAACATCAAGATGTGCCACGCAACCCTCAATCTGGCATAGCAGATCTCCAAACTCCTTTCGGAGCTTGCTATGCACCAATCTCTGGACCTGATGACGGGTGACAGTGTCCTGTCCGCACCCTCCCCTTAGGCAGTTCCACCCAAAGGTGGTGCAGGACCAGCAGACAAGGAGGTCCTGGGTTGGGTCCTAGATGTGCTGGGGCCCAGTGCCACTGCCAGTCGAGGTGGGACAGGTGAATCCGCTGTGATTGGCCTTATCAGACATGCAATGGTGTTGCAGTTTTATAACATATGTTGATTAGTCATGAAAAACACATTCCAGGATTAGTTATAACAGCATGCATAGGTATTCCCATTAACCCAAAACAACAGATTTGGAACAGTTGCATAGCAAACAGAGCACATGCATATATGGAACCACGGTGGGCATTATAACAACAAGCAGGTTACACTGATAGCAACAGGCCACCAATGATAGCATTTGAACAGGGAATATTAATAGTCAAACATTTAAATATTTGTAGAACAATAGGACACATATCCTAACAGTAGGCTGGGTGAAAAACATACCCATTGATTTATATGTTTAGATTATTGGTGAAGATATGGTGGGGAGAGAGAGATGTCAATTAACAACTGTATAGGCTTCAATTGCTCACAACTTTAATGATCATTGCTCTTATCATTACTCTTCAGGTATTACCATACTTTACATTGACCTATGGCCTTGGGTTGGGAAGTGGTATGTTTGTACACAGTGTATAAGTACAGCCTTCCTTCAGCTAAGGTATACCTTTTCTTACCTGGCAGACCTGTGGAGGAAATTTCTGTTAACACTACCTGACTGCTTCTACCCATATTCACATAGTCAGGGTTACATATGTGTACTCATACTGTGTGTGTGTGTGTGTGTGTGTGTGTGTGTGTGTGTGTGTGTGTGTGTGTGTGTGTGTGTGTGTGTCTGTGTGTTTGCTACTGCCATACTCTGCCTTGATTTCTTTCGGTCACCCTGGGTGTGGGTGGCAGTGACCACTAGCTGTGACAGGGTGACACTTGAGGGACATTTCTTGGAGGGGACCACTTGGTGTATGTACTTATCTTGCTGTCATTTGCAACCTTGGGGTTGGACAGTGGGTGTTGCACACAGTGTATAAGTACAGCCTTCTTACAGCTAAGATATACCTTTTCTTACCTGGCAAACCTGTGGAGGAAATTTCTGTTAACACTACCTGACTGTTTCTACACATATTCACATATTCCTGGGTGAAATTACCCATATAGCTTACTACCACTCCTGGGATTCAAACCATACCTGTTTGTGCACAATGCACAACAAAGCTTGTGCTTCATCAGAATGAGCTATTGAGAAACTGCTATTTCGTTTTTGACTGTTTTCTGACTAATACTCTCTTGGTTGTACAATCTGACCTTGTAATTCTGACATTCATGCATGGCAGATAGTTCTTAAACTGTGTATTCATACTGTGACATAGTACAGTTTGGAAAACACTGGTTAACACAATATTACTATTTAGGCATCAGATCTTGGTGCATGGAACATTTCATATACTTAATCTCCTATTTTACAACTCCACAATCTTTGCCAGATGAGCCTTGATTATTTAATGCTTTTAGAGCTATAGCTGCTGTGCAGAAACTGTACACATTTCAATTCATGCCACCACATACCAAAGTAAACACAACCAGTCCAGGGATTTGACTTTTATTGACAGGTACCAACACTTTTATTGATATATATATATATATATATATATATATATATATATATATATATATATATATATATATATATATATATATATATATATATATATATATATATATATATATGTATATATATATATATATATATATATATATATATATATACCCTCTACGTCACTATTACTCTGTTAATGTCTCATTTATTGAGTACAAACCATACCAATTTTTAAATACTGACAAGTGACATTCTACTCCTTTCTATTTGCCCTGAATACTACAAGCTATATTTGTACTCACCAGCCTCATGACGCAGCTTTAGCAGCCTGCTGGCATAGCCATCCATGTTCACGGTCCTCTCATCTGCAGCTGTACAGAAGATAGAGAAACATTTATGCATGCCTATCCATCACATACACAGGCTGGACTTTGGAAAACACTTATTGATACTGTTATTTACACACATCTGGGACATGCATTGCCCATGCATCTTGAACCCACTGGTCCAAGAGCTTTCTCTTCCTATGCTTCAGGTCAGCAAAGTGGTGCTGGACCTGCTCACCAGTCTGAGGGATGACAGTGGCACTGGTGAGATCATGTGCAAGATGGTCCCAGGCCTCTGCTTTGTATTGGGAGCCCTGGTACTGGTCCTGCAGCAGTCTGCCTTCATGGTCTTTTACTTGAAATCCAATCATGACCCTGGACACCTGAATACCCCAGCGCTGTGCCTGAAAGCGCACACCCTCACCAACACCAGCCATAGTGCTTGCTACAACTGGCTATGAGCTGTATTCCCGCCTGCAAGGTTTAAATAGGGCTAATTTCCCACCCTTTGCCATGATTGGATGGTTTTGAATATGCGGAGCTATGCTAAGCTACGGGCAAATCCATTTGGCTAAAGTAAGCACTGCTTAAAGGGGTAGATGCTAAGCACTGTTTACCAATGCGCACATTCGCTTAGTTATGCTAATTCTTGCTTAGCATTTACATTTAAGCAAAGCTTACACCGGCTAAGTAGGGCTGAGCACAACTTAGCATTGTTCAGCTTTCATTTTATGCACTATCAGGATTGTGAGGTTCATTCCTCATTAATGACATGTTATGATATGTATGTTCACCTTCCATAACATCCTCCTATGTGCTTTGATGACATTACATTTTGTGTGACTATATTGTATAGGACACTTGTGTTTATATAGGGGTTTCACAACTGTATTATACTGACACCTCACATTTGGACCTACTGTGCTACTCTGGTTAACTTTTAGTTATGTACTCACCATAACTTCAGATGTTTGGGATCCATCTCGCCTACATTCTGACTGATGGGTTCGGAGCCGATCCCTCGGCTCCGACTGGGCACGCTTATGCCAAAGAGCGAAGTCTCTTATTGGCTGAGCTTACTATATCCCAGGATGCACCACTACCAGTCCCCCAGATCTAGTTTGTCCGCATACATGCACACATGCACGCCCTGCTTATATAACATCGTCAGATGAAACAAGATAAACAGTAGAACTCAAAACCGTTCAATCTCTTCTGATCTCCAAGGCAGGGGGAAGGAGGGTGGGTTTTAGGAATGTAGGCGAGATGGATCCCAAACATCTGAAGTTATGGTGAGTACATAACTAAAAGATGTTATGTGATCCTATCTCGCCTACATTCTGACTGATGGGACAGCGTCCCTAGCACCTGAATCCTGGGTGGCTCACTGGAAAACACTCCTGAGTACCGTGGAACCAAATGATGCTCGTCCTTTAGATGCCACATCCAATTTGTAGTGGGAAATGAAAGTGTGCGGATTGGACCAAGTAGCCGCAGCACAAATCTCCGATATAGCGAGCTTGGAATGAAAAGCTATAGAAGTAGCCATAGCTCTGGTAGAATGAGCTTTGATAGATGTTGTAAGTTGCTTATTCAAGAAGAATAAGCCTGAGTTATGCAATCTCTGATCCATTTGGAGATAGTAGCTTTTGTGATGGTTTGACCCAATTTATTATCTGAGAAGGACACAAACAACTGGTCTGACTTACGAAGTTGCTGAGTCCTGTCTAAATAGAAGCGTAATTGCCTGTGAACATCCAATTTATGGAGAGTGTATTCTGCTTCATTGGAGAATTTTGGGAAGAAAACTGGTAGCTCTAGAGATTGTTGGAGACAGAAACTAGAACAGACCTTTGGGACAAAGGATGGATTAGGCCTAAGTGATACTCTATCCTTGTGGAAAATCAAGTACGGTGGCTTAATAGACAGGGCTTGAAGCTCTGAAACTCTTCTTGCAGAAGTAATTGCAACTAAGAAGGCAGTTTTCCAAGACAGATATTTTAACTCACATGTAGCAGCCGGTTCGAAGGGGAAGATGTTAATGAAGCACCAAATCAAGATCCCACGGAGGCAGGATGAAAAATTGGGGTCTTAACAGGCCCGCACCTTTAATGAAAGTTTTGCATAGTCTGCTGCTCATCAATGGAGGATCCATGGATTCGTGGAATTTAGAGATAGCCGCTAGTTGGACTTTAATAGTAGAGACAGAAGATCCTTGATTAAACAGGGATGTTAAGAATTTCAAAACCTCTGGGATAGGAGCAGTGATAGGGTCTAAGCCCTTGAGTTGAGCCCAGATAGCAAACCTCTTCCACTTACTGAGGTACAATTTGTTAGTGGTGGGTTTGTGGGCCGAAGATAAAATGTGAACAACTTCCGGGTCTAGTGTGTGACTTCTGACTAAAGTCGGAAGTGGAGGAGCCAAGCTGTCAATTTCAAAGATCGAAGGGACTGATGCTGATGTCCCGACTGATGAATTAGCAGGTCCGGAATTAGGTCTAAAGTCCACGGATCGTCCACCGCATGCTTCTTCAGGTAAGGAAACCATACCTGACGAGGCCAGTATGGGGCAATCAGTATCATTGCGGACCCCAATTGAGAAGCTTTTTGAATGACTTTGGAGAGAAGTGGAATCGGAGGAAAGGCATAAAGTAGCCCTGTTGGCCAAAGTTGTGCTAGAGCATCCATAGCTGGTACTCCCTGATGTGGGATCAAGGAGAAGAAACTTTGGCACTTGGTGTTTAGTGGAGTTGCAAATAGGTCGCAGCACGGCGTCCCCCATCTCCTGAAAACCTGAGCTGCTACTGTTTGGTTTAGAGACCACTCGTGAGGAGAGAGAATTGTCCTGCTCAATTTGTCTGCCAATATATTTGATCTTCCCAGAATGTGGGTCGCTACCAAGAAGCATTTGGTAGCTACAGCCCATTCCCACACTCTCATGGCCTCTCTGCAAAGGGGGTAAGATCTGGTCCCTCCTTGTTTGTTCAGATACCAGACCACCGACATGTTGTCTGTGTGGATGGCGATGATGCCCTGAGGAAGAAACTTGTGTAAGGCCTGTAGGGATAGAAGTACAGCCCTCATCTCCAACACATTGATGTGGAGAAGAGCTTCGTCTGGAAGCCAGGAGCCCTGAACTAGCCTGCCCAGACAATGCCCCCCCCACCCTATCTGGGAGGCATCTGTCGTCAGGGTAACCACTGGAAAGGGAATAACAAAGGGGCTTCCTTGATTCAGATTGGATGTCTGAAGCCACCAGCGAAGGTCCCGTTTGCATATTTCCGTAATCATGATGTGATGATTGAGGGGAAGATCCTGAAAGGACCATTGAGTTGACAATAGCCACTGAAGAATCCTCATGTGCAATCTTGCCAGAGGAACTAAAAGAACCGTGGCAGACATTGAGCCTAAAACTTGTAGAACCATCCTGGCTGGGGCTTTGGATCTCGAGATCAGAGCTTGAACTTGGCCCTGTAAAGTTTGGATCCTTTCGGCAGGAAGAAAGACGCGCATCAATCTTGAGTCTATCTCTGCTCCTATGAACCTTATGCATTGAGAGGGCAGCAAGACAGACTTTGACCAATTGAATGTAATCCCCAGGGTAGCACCCAGGGAGATGGTGGCTTTGAGGTTGTCCATTAGTAGATGCCTGGTGGTGGCAGTCAGGAGCCAGTCGTCCAGATAGGGAAACACTTGGAATCCAAGACTTCTCAGGTGAGCCGTCACTACTGCCAAACACTTGGTGAACACCCTGGGGGCTGTGGTGAGACCAAAGGGCAGAGCACAAAATTGGTAATGACTGACTCCCAGGCTGAAGCGCAGATACCTCCTGGACGCCTGATGTATCGGTATGTGATAATAGGCGTCCTTGAGGTCTATGGAGCACATCCAAACATCCTTCTCCAACAATGGGAGAATGGATTGTAACGTGACCATTCAGAATTTGGATTTCGTGACGGATTGGTTCAGTCTGCTGAGATCCAATATTGGTCTCAGGTCCCCTGTCTTTTTTGGCACTAAAAAGAACCTGGAGTAATTTCCTGATCCGATCTGGTCTGTGGGGACCGGTTGGATGACTCCTTTTTCTAGCAGCTTTAAAGCTTCTGCGGCTGCCATTTCCCTTTGACTGGGTGGTGGGTCCGGGATTTTTTTGGACGGTGGGGGTGAGTATGTGAATGGGATGGTGTAACCTCCGGCAATGATCCGAAGCACCCATCTGTCCTGAGTGATTGACTCCCAGGCTTTTAGGTGCTTGGCAAAACGACACCTGACTGGCTCCGGAGCAGCACAGCCGGGCAATCCCTCATGACGTGTGGGAGGCTGAAGAGCCACGAAAGGACTCGCGGTCTCCAGAATTGCGGGGCCCTCTGCCGCCTCTGGGACGGCGTCTCCCTGAAAAATTTCCCAGTCCTCTGCCTCTGGAAGGGGAATCTTCCTGCTGTTGGGAGAAAAACTTACGAGATTTGCGGAACCACATTTTCCCCCACCTTTAGGCTTGGGGTAAGGCCGAACGGGAGTGGAATAACGGGCACCTACGGCAGATAAAGTTTTTCCCTCTTGCTCACAGCGGGTAAGGGTGTCTTTAACCTTGGGTCCAAACAAGGAGGACCCATCAAAGGGAGCGTCGTGAAGGAAGACTTGAAGGCCTCCAGAACTGACACAAGCGGAGCCAGGCTTGTCTCCGTAGAGCCACGCCTGTGCCTGCCGCTCTACCCGCCCCTTCGGCCGCATAGGAAATGAGCCTCATGGACGAGTTAGAAATTGACGTAAGGATAGCCAACTGAGAGCTAACCGACTGGGCTAGCTGCTCAGGTAGGTTACCGAGAGGAATCTGACAACTCCTTGACCAGATCCCTCTGAAGCCTGGTAAAATGTGCCAAATAATTCAGAGACCTTAAAGTAAAGGCCGCTGAAGTCAGGGTGCGCTTCCGCACCTGTCCATACTCCTAGACTCCTTATTAGGAGGATGGACGGACGTTGAAGCCTCTGCCACGTCCTGTTGTGTAGCAGATGCCACCACCATGGCATCTACAGCCACGCCTTTAGTGAGGAACTCCTTCTCGGGGAGCAGACAAAAATTTATTTGGACGAAGGGACTGGTTCCACGGTATCTGGATGTTCCCATGCCCTTGACAAACTAAATCCAGAAGCTCTTGAGGCGGAGACACCCAGGAGGCGGAGGGCTGAGCCCCAAAGGCCTTGAGGAGCACTGACTCATCAGCAGAGGGGGTTTGGATATCCAGCCGCCTCGCTGTTTGAGGATCTCTAAGATGTCTGCAAATGAGACATCATCCGAGGGCGACTTCGGGACCCCTCTGCATCATCAAGATCAGTGTCCGATGTAATAGACTCGGGAGTCCACGTGCTTCCTCTTGCACGATCTCTTCCTTGGGGGTTCCTCAGACGACAACTCCGAAGAACCCTCAGGAGGAGGGGAAACCCCAATGGTTGTAACCTCAGGCCCAGGGGCTCCGCTGACTACGGACAGGGAACTGCCAAAGACCCAGTCTCCACGCCCAGGGAGGTGCCGGTAAAGCCGGAGAGATGGCCGAAGAGGACTTGGCCAAGGCACTCCTCATGGCTCTAAAAGCCGGACCCCCAGAATCCTGGGAGTGTCCGGTCCCCGGAGCCATGATAGCCGACGGAAGTCCCGCAGCCGAAGCACCGAGGGGGAGGCTCGGAACCGAAAGCATAGGTCCCGAAACATCACCCCCGGGTCCAGCCGAAGAAGTCCGTGTACCAAACTCGGACCCGAAGGCCCGGGTTGGAGTAAGGGTCGGAGCCGACCCTAAGATCTCCACCGGCTCCAACAGCACCTGCTCCAACGGAGCCGAAGCAGTCGGAGGAGGAATGGCAATGGGGTGGGCCAGGGTCATCGCCTCCGAAACCAACTGGGTCGGAACCGAAACAAATTTTTGGAAGACTGGGGACTGGAACAGTCTTTGGAGCACCCTGTCTATATCAGAATCTGACATCCTCGAAGACCGAGTGGAAACAGAACGGGTTCGAGACGGCCTCTCCAACGGCCCCAAAGGACTAGGGGACCAGCTCCGAGGTGACTCGATGACTATCGGCGCCGAAGGAATACACACACCAGATTCCATCGGTGCCGAGGTGGACTTCGGCGCCGAGGAGGAAGTGTCTGAGCGGGCGACCCTTGTCGGCTCCGAGACCAGTGGAGCCGACGAAGGTGACCCGCCTCTCGATGCCCCAGCCATCGGCTCCGAAGCCAGAGGAGTCGAGACTGGTGGCATCGAGGCAGACCGTTCCGACCTCGGCTCCGAAGTCCTTGGAGCCGAAGGAGAGGCCTGCCTATGTCTCTTGGCGGTCGGATCCGACGGACTGGTCGGAACCGCGCCCTTTCTTTAGCCGGAGAAGGAGAGGATGCCAAGGCTTCTTCAAAAGAAGGTTTAATTAACCCCTTAAGAATCAATTTATTTTTCCTCTCCTGGTGGACCCTTGAGGAAAAAGCGTGACATACGCTGCATGACTCCTGTAAGTGTTTTGCACCCAAACAATACACACAGAGCGAGTGATCGTCTGTGATGGACATTTTGAAACTACATTTTGTACATTTTTTAAAGCCCGAAGGCCTAGGATTCTGAGACATTATGGTAAGACAATTTCAGTAATCTTTGACAGGAAAAATACAATTACTGACTTACTGATTGACACCACCTAAATATAGGCTTACAGTTATCGCTTAAAAGCGCAAATGACAGGGAACTTTGAAACCCTGTAAGGTTTTAGGAGGGTTGACTGACCGGGAAGGCCCTAGATGAAGGGGGCCTAAACCAAACTCAACCCAATCACACAACAAGTCTTCAACAAATCCAAACACACACAATGAGAAGAATAGCCGTTAAAACAGCTTTTTAAGACAAAAACAGCAAAAAACTGACAGAAAAAGTTAGTAAAATTACTACTCAGCTCAGCCAGCTCGAGACCACGTCTTCGCAGGTTAGCGGCAAACGAGATCTGGGGGACTGGTAGTGGTGCATCCTGGGATATAGTAAGCTCAGCCAATAAGAGACTTCGCTCTTTGGCATAAGCGTGCCGAGTCGGAGCCGAGGGATCGGCTCCGAACCCATCAGTCAGAATGTAGGCGAGATAGGATCACATAACATCAAATATGTTATTTACTAACTAATTATAAAACAAAAAAAATAGTACTGCTTTCAGATATAAAAGTGAAAAGCCTTTATTGAGGATCAAACCAAGAATGATTGCATGCAAAGTAGACACTCTAATCACTACTCTAGCTCGTGTTTCAGATTTTAGTTGTATATTTCTATTTAGCTCCTTGTGATTAGTAAGCTAGGCTGAGCATAGCTGCGTGATGGGCACACCCGCTCTGCTATGCTTAAACTTTATTGCGGACAGAATAAAAATAATAAATATGTGTTTTATTTTTATTTACTGTATGGGGTATGCACATTGCTTTCTGCATCTTAGGGCAGGACAACTGGAAAACTACATCATACATGGGGGAACTGGTTTAAATGTTCCTCTCAGGAACATGCTTACTTATTTGGTATGCCAGCATGTACACTGGCATACCATTCTGGACATATTTTCTGTGCTGGACCATTGTGGGGGCATGTGCTTTTGTGTTTCATTACTTGTTTTGTGCACGGACACTGTTATGTTGATATAACAGTGTCCACGGACACTGTAGATGGTTTAGAATTGCCATACGGTAATTCTGGAGTGCAGGGTGTGTGTGTGTACTGTGCGAGCACTGTTAGGACATGGTCCCTGTGCTCATACATGGATCGTGTCCATGTAGAGAATACAGCAGCGTGCCTTCATGAATATGCAAGGTGCGCTGCTGTTCTACACTAGCACTATCTGCTCCACACAGGAATAGCACTATTCCTGCATGGAGTTTAATGAATCCAGGAGAATGTGTTGGCACAGAGGCACAGCAAGCAGCACTGCCATGTCAGAAATGCTTGTTTATCTGGTGAGTTCTTTGCCACAGTTTCTTCTCTGTGGTTTCTTCTGTGTGGACTCTATATGGAGTCTTCATGTCCTCCTTTTCTCTGTGTCAGTTTTATCCAGGTGGTCTGGTTTTGTACACACTGCAAAGGCATTTTGTAAGTAAGCTGATGTCCCTCCAATTTGCATGTAGGCAAGCATGATCTATGTGCATGTGCGCATGTGTGTGCATGTGTGTGCATCTTGTGGTGTACCTGGCTTGTATTAGTATGCACGAGCTTGTGTGTGAAAATGTGTGGAAAAATAATATCATAAATTATATCTGTGGTTGTACATAATATTAGTGAGGTGGCACATGCATATTTGCTGTCAGGGATATGTTCAGAATTTCAAAGTCCAAAGCTTCGAATCTTATATGATCGAAGATCATATGTTCGAAGTTTTAAAACTTCAAAATCCCGAATGGGGATCGGCATACAGCACAGACAAGGAGATTTTGCTTGTCCTTGCTCTAGCGCGATCTCGGAGTTGGTATATTTAAGTTGCGGGAGGTATAGGGGGTGTGAGGGGTGCAGGGGGGCTTGCACCCCTGCATACACTTGTTTATGTATTTGATGGTGTTTCAGGGGAGGGTTCACAATTTCGAGATTCCAAGATCTAGAGATTCTGAACTCGATGTTCTGAAACTCGAGATTTTGGGATTTTGAAATTTAGAAGTGAACCCGTACATAGACGTATGCACCGTTTGCTGAGGTTTGCACAGTAAATGCGCTCCTTGGTGGGGTTTTTTATACATACCCACATATATATATATATATATATATATATATATATATATATATATATATATGTGTGTGTGTGTGTGTGTGTGTGTGGCTTGCCATCATATTGTTGACCTGCACATCTGCGACAGCAGATGGCGAAAGGATGTTTTCAATAATTCATATTAATGACTCAAAAGATGCCAAAGACACAAAAGATCAAATGCCAGTGTGCATTTGCACTTTTGTGAGCTCGGTATTCTTCACTGTAGTGCATCTTCGGAGTTAGTATATATAATTAGCGGGGGTGTGGGGGGCTTGCCCCCCTGCTAAACGTGTTGTGAATGGCACCGGATGTTGAGGTAAGTTAATTTGTTGTTATTCTCATTCACTAACATTAATGTCAACAATGTTTTTCGAGGCCCAAAGAGGAAAACTCCACAAAGATTAGTACAGCAAATACAGTAAATACAATGCACATGTTACTAAAGTACAGTACAGAGTGAAAAAATTAATAAAGTACAGTTTCAAGGGCAAAAAAAGCACAAAAAGTAAATATACTTTAAGGAGCACAGTGTGTTACAATAAACAATATAGTTGAAAGGACATTTTGTTCAGTCATTTGGTTACATACATCAGTGCTAGTACAGTAAACATATAATAGTATATTGAAATATGTTGAACGATCCAGATGTTGATGTGCACAATGTCAACACAAAACTGTTGACATTAGAAAAGTTGACACACAACTAGGCATGCACTGACCAACAACACTGGTGCATTCAAAATAAAGACCTAAAAAAAAAAAAACATAATTTTTTGAGTTGGGGGTAGCCCTAATGCACCCCCATGTGGGAGAGCATACCATCTGCTAATTATATATACTAAATCTGAGATACCACTATTCTTGAGGAAAGGTCATATTCCCCAAAACAGAGAATTTTCCAAACTTTCACACCTGTTGACCCCTCGTGACCATCTGTTTAGTGGACCAAATTCTGTCAGCTAAACATGCTGCCTGTCGGAAGCTAGGATCCGCCACATAACACAAGCACTCAGGTCACTCCAAGGCAAGTACAAATATGACTCAGTCATTGTCCATGCTGGTGTGAATGACCTGAGACGTACCTCCCTGGACAACATGAAAAGAGACATAGAGGAGCTCTCTGAGCATGTAGCCCAGGCCGGTATGACCCTGACCTTGAGTAGTATCTTACCCTCACCAAGAATGATGCCACAATATGAAGACAAGATGATCAATTTCAACAATTGGCTTAAGTATTGGTGTCATTCAAAGGGGATCCAATGCCTGTCAGCCTGGGATGACATGCTCGACAAGCCACGATGCTTCGCTAGGGACGGCTTGCACCTGTCACCCCTGGGCTTTCGGATATTGGCAAAGGCTCTTGCTACCCCCATAGTGCCATTTTAAGGAAAGACTCAAAAGACAAACCCACCTCCATAGGTATCACAAGGGAAAAGAAACTAAGAGTAATGCTACTCAACGCCAGAAGTCTAAACCTCAAGATGCACGCACTCGAAACTCTCCTTAGCATGGAGAACATCGATATCTGTGCAGTAACAGAAACCTGGTTCAAGGCTCCCGAGAGCACCCCAGCACAACAAGGTTATACCTCATACCATGCTTTTCAGCCCCAGAACTTGGACCGAACCACAAAAGGAGGGGGAGTATCAATATTCGTCAAAGATACCCACACCTCCAGGTTGGTGGCACAGCACGAAGCATCAGAGACTATCCATGTGCAACTAACAGTGGGTAAAACTGCCTTCCAGTTTATAGCCTGCTACAGACCACCCTCCCAAACCCAGGTACCCCACTCGGCCTTCCTGAGAACACTGGAAAATATGAAGGTCTCTCCAAACACCATTATATTGGGCGACTTCAACTACCCAAACATAGACTGGGAGCATTACTCTAGCTCCAACACCCTAGCCCAAAGGTTCCTAGAATTTATAAACTCAAATGCTATGGAACAACTTGTAAACACTCCCACAAGAGGGGAAAACATACTGGACCTGATCATCACCAACACGGGGACTCTATGCTCCAGACCAGAAGTGTATCCCTCATTGGTAAGATCAGACCATAAACTAATCTCACTGGATATTCACATCCCGACTCCACCCCCTGCCCTGAAAACCACAGTGAAAAACTTTTCTAATGCAAATTTCACACTCCTCAAAACCGAGGTAGAATCCTTCAAAGCCCCCAGGCCTGTGGAAAATACGGCCCAGACTGCAGAATCCTTTATAAACGCATTCTATGAACACCTTCAGGAATGCATGGATCATGCAATCCCAAATAAAACCAAGTCCCAATCCTCCAAAGGCAGACGTCCTGTCTGGTGGACCCCAGCCATAAACAAACTATACAACAGAAGGAGGAAGCTACTACATGATAGAGCAAAATCCCAAAAAGGGAAGGCATCTCTGATTAGTATTAGCAAAAAACTACGGGCACTCATAAAATCATCTAAGGCCAGCTTCGAGAGAAAAATTGCACAGGACACTAAGGATAATCACAAGGCATTCTTTAGTTATGTTAGGAACCTGGGTGGGAATTCCCAGATATGCTCAGAATTAGTCCAAAATGACAAAACATACACCGAACCCACAGACATTGCCAACATCCTAGCTGACAGGTTCAGCGCAAACTCCCCTCCCCTCTCCCCACCAAAAGGGCAAATATCTATCCCAGCAGAGTGCTGCCCCCCTGACATCTCAGATGCTCAGGTAAGAGCTGCCCTCTCCAAAGCAAAAAACACAGCATCAATGGGACCAGACGGTGTCCCGGGCTGCATCCTACATGAACTCCAAGAAGAGCTAAACCCAAACATAAAACTACTGTTCAATCTCAGCCTTACTACAGGATATGTACCCAAAGAGTGGCGTACAGCAACAGTGGTCCCTCTCCACAAAAGTGGTGCCTCAATGGATCCTGGAAATTATCGCCCCATAAGCCTGACTAGCTTGGTCTGAAAAGCTATGGAAAGGATCATCATGGACCTCATAAATAAAGATATTGGGGACCTACAGACACTGGATCCTACCCAGTTTGGCTTTGTTAATGGCAGATCCTGCCTCTTAAACCTGGTTGATTTCTTTGAAAGAGTCACTAAGGCCATTGACGAGAGGAAGGTGGTCCACACAGCCTACCTGGACCTCGCAAAAGCCTTCGATACAATACCCCACTCGGGCATTATAGATAAGCTCACCAGCTTAAATATAAACCCCTATGTCACTAGATGGGTTGCAAACTGGCTCAAGGACAGAACACACATGGTTAGAATTGCTGTAGCCATGTCAGACTCCAAACCAGTTACAAGTGGCATCCCACAAGGCTCAGTCCTGGGACCTCTCTTGTTTGGTATATATTTCTCGGAGGTACAGGCCAACACGGAAGGACTGTGGCTGACCAAGTTTGCAGATGACTGCAAACTGGGCGCCATAATCAACACTCCAGCCGACACAAGCATCCTCCAAAAGGGCCTCATAGAAACAGACAACTGGTGCCAGAGCCATGGCCTCAAGCTAAATGCCAAAAAGTGTATAGTCATCCCCTTTGGCAAAAACAAAGTACCCACAAATTACCACATAGGTGGTAATCCATTAAGTACAGAAGTAATTAGGGACCTGGGGACCCAAGTTGATAGCAATCTCTCATTTGACAACCACGTGGCCAAAGTGGTTAGAAAAACATTTTATATAGCCCACCTAATCATGAAGGGATTCACATCTAGATCAGGGGAGGTCATCGTGCCTCTTTACTCATCCCTCATCAGGCCCATAATTGAGTACAATGCCCCTTTTGGGATGTACATTACCAGACACCTGCAGCAACTGGAAAGACCCCAAAAGTACCTCACCAAGAGGATCAAAGGGCTCAAACAGATGCCATATGCTGCCCGGTTAAAGAAACTCCAGCTCTACTCAGTGGCATACCGCCTGCTCAGAGGCGATCTGTGCCTGACGTATAAAGCCATGTCCAACCCGGAATTAATGGACATGCTGCACCTCAGAAAATCCAAATCCCATCGAGCTACGAGCTCGAGAGACTTGAACCTCAGCACTGAAATAAATAGGACATGCTGGAGGGACAGATTCATAACCCAGAGGCTCCCTTCACTCTGGAATAAAATCCCAGTCCAGGTTAGGTAGAGACCGTCATTGACTCTCTTCAAGAGGAATCTTGATGAGTGGATGGGAGATCATAGGTTTACCCCGGGTATCACTTCTGTGTCACTGTTAGATAGAGGCACAGTATACTAACCTCGAAAAAGGGCATAGCAAAATTATTTTAAAATGGGTGGAGAAAGCCAAACACACTCTGGCTAGGCTTATAAATGCCCTAGGGCAGATAGCCTAGTATGAACCTATGAACCTATGTCAACAACACCTTTGCTCAGCAAATGTAATGGCTAATATATATATATATATATATATATATATATATATATATATATATATATATTGTACACACACAGACACACACACACACACACACACACACACACACACACACACACACACACACACACACACACACACACAGACACACACACACACACACACACACACACATATATATATATATATATATATATATATATACATATATATATATATATATATATATATATATATATATATATATATTGGCTACCATATATAAATATGTATTATAGACCCAGATACCTTGAATGGCATTTTTCCTGTAAAAGCACAATTGAAATTTCACCAATACCTAGTTACTCACAGGACAACTAGTTTGCGATGACAAGCATTTCCCCCAGAGTTGCAAACTGGATATGCCTGACACTGCTCTATATTCTCACTTCAACTGTCTAAAGAGTCTTTTGCCATGGATATGAACATTCCTACTATCTCTATTACCAGATCGGTGGATATGGGCATCCTGAGGCAATGCAGAAATTGCCTCATGTTTGCTGATAACCAGTTATTTCTCAAACAAACTGATATGGTCTGTGAGAGGTATATTTATACAATGTCACTGGAGGTAAAGTTCTCACATAAAAGGACTCCTAATGTCAATAAGGTTGTCAGTAGTACACATGCTGCACCCATCATGCACAATTCAAAGCAGACATATAGACCCACATATGCTGAGGCACTTACATGTAACCTTCCTAAACCACAAAGACTCGTAGATAAAGTGCACTTAATAAACACCCTCAGCAGCCCCAAATTCACTTTTTCAAAATAACACCCACATCAACACATACAGACACTTCTCACTGAGCCTCCACTTCTAAGCCCATAAGGCAAGCCACTACACAAGCCAACATTCTAGTCCATTGTGATGCACATTGATGTCCTTCTCACCAGGCTGAGTAAGGAGAAAATCACGGTCAGTTGCTTATCAGGGGCTAGGAACTGCTACATTACGCATGCACTCAAGTCATTGGACCACAAGTACCAGTATGACTCAGTCATAGTCCATGTGGATGTAAATGACCTGAGACATACCTCCCTAGACTATATGAAGACAGACATCATGGAGCTCATGGAATATGTGTCCCAGGCCAGTATGAGCCTAGCATTGAGCAGCATTTCACCTTCTCCAAGGATGATGCCACAATACAAACAAAAGATGACGGACTATAATAATTGGCTTAGTTTCTGGTGTCATTCTAAGGGGGTGCAATATTTGTCAGCATGGAAGGAGATGGTCAACAGACCACGCTACTTTCCCAGTGATGGCCTGCACCTCTCCCCTCTAGGCTTTTGAATATTAGCTAAAACATTGTCTTCTCTCGTAGTGCCTTTTTAGGCAATGCCAAACTGAAAGTACTTCTGACATAGCAAATCAAAACCAAGATAATCTAAAGGTATTACTGCTCTATGCTAAACAAAAAACTCCACTCCCAAGGAGCTCTCTTGTCTTCACCCTAGAGTATGCTGACATCTGTGCGGTCACTAAATCATGTTTTAAAGCTGCAGAAAGCACACCAACAAGGTACAAGGTTATAATGCTTTCCACACATTTAGACCAGCTACTACATAAACAAGGACTAAAGGTGGAGGTGTCTCGATTTGCATCAAAAATAAATATACCTCAAGGCTGGTCAAACAGAACAATATACTGAGATTCTCCATGTTCATATCACCACAAGCAAAATCCAATACCACTTCCTTGCTCATAGGTTCATAGGTTCATAGGTGATTACTAGGCTAATGGCACAACATCATTTACAGACCTAGCCAATAATACCCAGGATATTACTGTATTGTATCTTAATTCCCCGGGTATGGAATGGGGTAATATCAGGGCAGTGGGTCTTCGGGTGTTGGAGCCCTGAGTCATTTTACAGACTGCCTTCTGTCCATAAGGGACATAGCCAGTACCCAGGGAGTGAATTTATGGTTCCCCATCCATTTATCTAAATTATTTTTGAAGAGAGCGAGGGATATCCTTTGTTTTATGAAGATGGGAGGTTTATTCCATAGATGAGATAGCCTTTGCGATATGAATCTGTCTCTCCAGCAAATTCTGTTAGTTACACATAAGGTTCAGGTCCATGGAATGTGTTATCCTTGTAGAATGTTTCTTGCAAATATACAACATTTTCATCAGGGCTATATCAGAGATTGCCTTGTAGGTCAGACATAAGTCCCCTCTCAGTAAATGATATGAGATGGAGTAAAGGGATAATGCTTTTAGATGGTCTGCATAAGACATCTGTCTTACACTTTGTATTTTTTTTTAGTGAGGAACCTCTGGGGACACTCCATTTGTAAGTGCCTGGTTAGGTACATGCAGAAGGGAACACTGTATTCGGTTACGAGTCTGATGATGGCTGAGTACAATTGCACTATAACTTCCTTTGAACTTGATGCCATGCCTTTACTTATAAGTTGTGTCACACAGAAGAATTTCCTCACTACTGTAGCTACCTGTTGGTCAACATTTAGGTTACTATCTATCTCTGTTCCTAGGTCCCTCACCACTGGGTCTACTTTTAGGGGTGTGCTATAAGTATTATAATTGGCAGGGATAACAGAGTTACCAAAGGATATGATTATGCATTTTTTAGCATTTAGTCTGAGACTGTGGTTTTGGCACCAGTAGTTTGCTATTTTTAGGCCTGTTTGTAGGATGTCAACATAATTTGGGGATTCAGTGATTGCTCCCAGCTTACAGCTGTTAGTGAACATGGTGAGCCAGAGGCCCCCAACATTGGCCTTAACTTCTGAGAAGTATATACCAAACAGGAGGGCTCCCAACACTGAGCCCTGCGGGGCACTACTTGTAATAGGCTTCTTACTGGAAGTGGATTCACCTATCTGCACAACATGTGTCCTGTCAATGAGCCAACAGGATATCCATCTAACAATGTAGGGGCTTATGCCAAGTTCAGTAAATTTATCTATGATCTCTGAGTGGGGAATTGTGTGAAAAGCTTTGGCCAGGTCTAGATAAGCAGCATGTACTGTGTTAACCTCATCTATGACCCTGCTGACTTTCTCAAAGAAGTCAACCAGATTGAGCAGGCAAGACCTCCCTTTGGCAAAGCCAAATTGGGTCTGCTCCATTTTATGGAGAGTTCCTATGTTGTTATTGATCAGGTCCATGATAATTCTTTCCATGGCCTTGCAGATGAGACTGGTCAAGCTTATGGGTTATATAGTTCCCTGGGTCAGTCGATGGGCCACCCTTCTGTAGAGGGACAACTGTTGCAGTCCTCCATTCCTCTGAAACAAAGCTCACTTGGAGGCTGTGGTTAAACAGGGTTTCTAGTGACTCTGATAGATTGTTTTAAGCTATTTAAGAAACATCTTGAAATGTTGTTGGGACCCATGGAGGCTGTGCTTTTGGCTTTAGCAAGCACAATAAGGAGCTGTTCCCTCATAATAATTGGTAAGGGGATGGTTGGGGGTATTTTTTTGGTTGTAGTAGGAGGTGATGGAGGAAGAAGTTTCAACTGAACTTGTTGACCAGCAGATTTGCTATACTTTTAGGCTGGGTGTAAGTGTTGCCATTCATGATTAACTCGCCATATTGTTGAACATTTCACCTGAGGTTCCAAGCATAACTAAAAAAAGCCTTATGTGTATCTTTCACCTGGGAGGTCATCTTTGCCTCATGGTTTGCTTTGGCAGATTTGACCATTTCTGTAATTTGTTTGTTTAGACTGGTGAGTGTCTTTTTGCACTGATTTGTCTGTTCCTTTGTGGCTTTGGAGAGGATTTTTTCCTTTGTCGAATTGCCTATTTA
The DNA here is from genome assembly GCF_019279795.1 of Protopterus annectens. Classification (NCBI taxonomy): domain Eukaryota; kingdom Metazoa; phylum Chordata; order Ceratodontiformes; family Protopteridae; genus Protopterus; species Protopterus annectens. Next base: position 258,887,831 of record NC_056740.1, on the reverse strand, counting down.
TGCTAGGGTCCACCAGGGTGATTTATTTTTGCCAGTAATCATAGGTTTGACTTAGACATGTACTGCCTCCTCTATGCAGCAATGAATGTGGTTATACAGTGTTTTTGTGTACAGCTCAGAGTAGGCTTCAGTGTCATCCGGATTTGGGGGGGCCTGGAAGTTTAATAAGCTGTCACTTAGTTTGAGGTAATTAGCCTTAGCAAAGTTCTTAACAGGTTTGAAGTTTGATGGGAGTTCTAGGTTAGTTTTAATACTAAAAGAGATAATTTTGTGGTCAGATCTTGCCAGGGAGGAGTTAATGCATGGAAGGGAGCAGCACCCCCCCATGTTCGTGAGTACTAGGTCTAAGATATTTGTACCTCTAGTTGGGGGCTAACTAGTTGCTCCAGGTCGAATGCATTGACAAAGTCCAAAAACCTCTGAGCAAGTGAATTATGGGTCATATAAGTCTCCCAGTTTATGGAGGGGTAGTTGAAGTCACCCATAAGTATGGTGTTAGGCTGAATGTTAAGAGATTCCAGTAGGTTTAGGCAGGAGGTGTGGTTTTCCAGACTCATGTTAAATGATCTGCAGCTAACAAGGATATAATAGTGGGTCGCATCTATGGTTAGTTGGGCATGGAGTAGCTCAAGTGAGTCATGTTGTTGGACCAGTCTAGCAGTGTACTTGTCATTTATGAACACTGAGAGACCTCCTCCCTTTTTTTATCCTGAGCTGAGGCAGATCAAAATGTTTGAAAGGCATTATAGCCTTGGTGATAGCCGGGGTTCTTTCTATGGTTCTGAACCATGTTTCTGTGACTGCACATGTCTGCATTCTCCAGGGTGAGGAGTGCTTCAAGGGAGTGCATTTTTTATTTAAACTCCTAGCATTGAGCAGCAGTACCTTTAGGTAGTTATGAGTGATTTGTGTTATGTTGGAGAGTTTAACAACTTGGGACAACCTAAAAAAGGCACTATGGGGATAAGCTTTTGCCAGTATCCAGAAGCCAAGTGGTGGCAAGTGCAAACCACCTCTGGCAAATCATCCTGGTTTGTTAATCATGTCTCCCCAAGTTGACAGGTATTGGATCCCCGTTTTGTGATACCAAAAACTAAGTCAATTGCTGAATTTAATCATTTTGCACTTGCACTGTGGCATCATCTTAGGTGAAGGTAGGATGCAACTCAAGGCTAGACTGATACCCACCTGGGACTCATATGCAGAGAGCTGCATCATGTCTCTTTTCCTATAGTCCAGCGAGGTATGTGTTAGGTTGTTTATGCCCACATGGACTAGGACTATTACAGTGTCATACTAGTACTTGTGGTTTAAAGACCTAAGTGCATGTGTGATCTGGTGGATCCTGGATCCAGACAGAGAGCTCACTGTGATCTTCTTCTTCTTTACCCTGGTAAGAGGGACATCAGTATGCCTTACAATGGAATCCCCAATAACTAGAAGGTTTGGCAGTGTGATGTGTTGCCTTATGGGCTTGGAAGTGGGGCTACTATGATTTTCAGAGTCATGTGTTTTGTGAGGTGCTGTCTTTTTTGAGTGTGTGCAGGGCCATTGAGAGCTGCTTTTAGGAGGTCTTGGAGGTTTGGGTAGATTACTGCTGAGTACCTCCCCAAATGTGGGTCTACGTGTTTGTTCATTATTATTGGTAGTGAGTGCTTTGGGTGTAACTCTGACAGCCTGGTTTGCATTTTTCTTGTGTGCATGTGAGAAATTTGGCTCAAATGACATTATGTATCTACATCTCTCACACACTGTGTTTGTCTGTTCTAAAATTAAATGGTCGTCAGTCAACATGAGGCAGTTACAATGCTAGCCCAGGATGGCCATATCCACCAGGGGAGAAATAGAGATGACAGGGAAGTGTCTATCCATTATACTAGATTCTTAGTGGATAGGAAGAAGTAGGGAGGAGTCACTTAAAGGTCTAAGTGAGAGTGGTTAGTAGTATAGTATTTGATGACCTGCAGTGGTACTACCCTCTGCGCAAACTGGCAGCTGTTTGAACAGTTGTGAACAGTGGGAGACAGCAAAGGTCAGAATTCCTGCAGTATCAGGAATCCTTGGAAATACATTCATTAACTCTGAGAAATGTTCACAAAGTACAGAAAGTGCACAATGAAAGAGACCTTCTACAACCCAGAAAAACTTTGCAAAAGTTTTAAATATTTTGGCAGACTCTGGAGAACTTTGTCAAACTCAGAACAGCTTTTGCAGTGTCAAAGGAGGTTAGGAAATATCAGAATACCACTAAAACAACCTAACAGGAGTATAGTAACAAACAGATGGAGCTCGTTTAAAAAGTGCAGGCTAAAAACAGTGATAAATTCAACCAAATCAATAAATGCAGCACAGAAGCATTAAATAGCACTGAGACAGTTAGAGCAAGTGCAAAAAAATAATAATAAAAATAAGTAAATAAATAAATAATAATAATAAATACTTATATCAGCTTTGAAGGTTTAAATGGTTTTAGAAGCAATCCAAGTCTTGCAAGCTATAGGTCTCTCTATATGACCCAGTAAACCCATACCATCTATCTAAACTTATTGGAAACACTCACCATCCAACCCAATACCATATTCATAGGTGAATTTAATTACTCACTATTAACTGGGAATCCTGTAGGACACCAAATATATAGGCACAAATACTGTTGGATTTTGGTGCGTTGTCAATACACCAACCAGGGGTGCAACCATACTGGATCTGATCTTTAATATGGGAGAGTGCTGCACATCCTGGTAAGGTCAGACCACAAAATGGTCTCCTTTGAAGTAAAAATAAAACCTGGTCCCCTAGTTAACTATGGAATGTTCAGGAACTACTCTAAGGCTAACTTCCTGTTATTAAGTGATAACATGGCAAACGTTCAAGCCCCCATAAACCTTGAGAACACTGCTGACTATGCAGAACTGCTCACAGAAACCCTATTCAAGCATGTTAAAAGTTGCATAGAGACAGCTGTACCCACCTGGAAGAAATGCAGAACTAACTCAAAAAACAAGCCACCCTGGTGGAATCACAAAATCAGTAGGCTGTATAAAAGAAGGAAGATAATCATGGCAAAAATTAGGAGGTGCAGCACCCAGCAAGATAAAAGCATTCTCATCAAACCAAAAAACACAACTCAGAGGACATATAAAGTTTTCCAAAGCCAATTTTGAGGTAAGGTTGGCCTCCTAGGCCAAGGACAATCACAAGGCATTTGTTTGCTATGTTCGCAACTTCAGTTGTATGCAGAGCTCATTGTAAATGAAGCCACCTATAATGAGCCAGAAGATATAGCAAACCTGCTGGATGAAAAATTCGGCTCCAACTTTACCTCTCTCTCTCCCTCAACCTTCCCACAGGAAATACCATCAAATATAACTCCCCCTGGAACATGTCCTTAACGCTCTCTCTCTAAGCCCAAGAACACTGCATCAGTAGGCCTAGACAATATCCCAAGATGCCTTCTACATAGCATGAAACATGACTCATCAGGCCCTGCAAACAGGCTTCATTCCTCATGAATAGAGAACAGCAATAGTTATCCCTCTGCACAAAGGTGGGCCATCTACAGACCCATACATCTTACTAGTCTCATATGCAAAGCCATGGAAAGAATTATCATGGAAATTATCAATATTGATATAGTAACCCTCCAGATACTGGACCCAACCTAATTTGGTTTCATCAAGGGCAGGTCATGCCTATTCAACCTGGTGGACTTCTTTGAGAAGGTCACCAAAGCAATGGATGAGGGCAGAATGGTTCACACTGCCTACCTTGACCTGGCCAAGCATTTGAGAATATATCCCTCTCAGACATTGTTGACAATCTCAAGAGGTTAGATACAAACCCTTATGTCATCAGCGGACAGCAAAATAGCTCACAGATAGGACCCAAGAAGTTAGAATTGGGGAGTCTACCTCTGCAAAGAGACCAGTCACAAGTGGAGTCCCTCAGAGACCGGTGCTGGGACCACTCCTTTTTGGCATTTACTTTTATGAAGTCAAGGCCAATGTCAATGGCCTCTGGCTGACTAAATTTGCAGATGATTGCAAATTAGGAGCTATCACTGAACCCCAGGCTCCCTATTACTCTGTCACAAACGCAGGTTGTTGAATGCGTCTTTGTCAAACTGAAAAGCGTGAAAAGGCAAAATAGTGAAGTGGCTTTTCAGCGAATGCTTTCCCTGGGAAAGAATTCGCTTGGCCGCTTTCGCTACTTTGCTGTTTTTGACACTGTAGTGTGATCTCAGAGTTGGAGTATTTAAGTAGGGGGTGTGGGGGGACACAGCCCCCATGTTGGGGGTGTGGGGGGCAAAGCACCCCACATTATGTAATGTTTTACAGTTTTTCTTTTTTTTTTTTTCAGAACAGCGATTTTTTCCCTTGGAAAAACATCACTTTTCTGAGGTTTCGACATTGTAAACTTTCACTTACATGGGGTCGATTATGTGTTGTTCGCTCTTCTGAGCGTGCAATATCATAATATAGACCTCAATGCCACACTGACACAAATATTCTTCAGGTAAGGCTGACACAGACATACAACTGGTGTCAGAGCCACAGAACAAAACTAAATGCCAAGCAATGCATAATAGTATACTTCAGGAAGTCATGCACCCTTGATAACTATCACATTTACAACACACCTCTTAGAGTTGACCCAGTAGTCAGGGATGTAGGAACACACATAGACAGTATTCTAGGCTTTGACCATCACATGTCTACAGTAGTGAGGAAATCATTCTATGTTGCACAACTTTTAAACAATGGTATGGTATCTAAGTCCAAGGAAGTCATTGCTCCACTGTATTCAGCATTCATCAGACCAATCACTGAGTACAATGCCCCCTTTGGTATGTACCTAACTAGGTATATCCAAAAACTGGAACATCCACAGAGGTCTTTCTGTAAAAGAATACAGGGTGCAAAGAAAATGTCCCATGCAGACCACCTCAAGGCCCACTCCCTTTATTCTGTCTCCTACAGGCTGTTGAGGAGAGTTCTATGCCTGGTATACAGGGCATTGTCAGACCCCACTCTGACAGACTTCCTTCATATCTGCAAAATAAACAGCATCAGAATTACCCGTTCTAAAGACTTAAATTTGTCTGTGATATAAATAGGACCTGCTGGAGAGATAGATATGCATACCAGAGACTACCCCATCCATATGAAACAGAGTTCTCCCCAACCCAATTCAAGTGCAACTTGGACAATTGGATGGGGAATAGGAAAAACATCCCTGATTTGGCACTTATGTCTCTAATGGACACAGGCAGCCTCTAAATTATTCATCTCCCAGGCCCCTTCTTACACTTAACATGGATACCAGAACTTGTCAGAGATTTGAGATACATGGATAGGCTTAAAAAGGACCTTGTGGTCGCTAGCCTAGTAAACACCTATGAACCTACGTGTATATATATATATACATATATACACACACACACACACACACACACACACACACACACACACACACACACACACACACACACACAGCATGCTTACTTTCTTCATCCCCCAAAGAACCAACCCCTACATTTGTCAACTAGTCCTGCAGAGAGCTGTACACAGAGGGCTGTTATAGTATAATTGAGGGTTGGCTGAGGACAGGGCAGTCATTGCCTCACATTCATCACAATCAGATGTTAAATGTGTGCACAAAAGGTGCTATACCTTGTCTTGGGACAGTGTAGTGTCAAGGAACAACAAGATAAAATGCATTACAATGATCATTATTTTTTAACTTTCCTCACAATCAAACATCAGACATAATACAGATGGTTGCATTTTTGGTGTAGAGAAAAGGAAGCATACTGTGTGTGTATATCTGTGTATATGTATGTATACATACACACACACACACACACACACACACACACACACACACACACACACACACACACACACACATATATATATATGTGTGTGTGTGTGTCTGTGTGTGAGTGTATACATGACTAACAGTAACTAGTTGAAATATATTGCTGTGACCATTGATGTTTTTCACTGTAATCCCAGTATAACTTTAGAGGGAATGCCCAGAAGATGGCTGTCTTTTAGAGGATTGGCTAGAGAAGCATGCTTTGCATATGCATGACAGAAAGAACTCAAATACATGACTGTGGCCATTTTTATCTCATCTTCATCCCAATCTAATACCAGAGGGATATACAAGTGATTATCTTTTGGGGAGGGGGGTATAGGGAAGCAGGTATTATTTCCTGATATGATTTATGGATCCTGACAGGACTTTATCATCTCATTTTATTGGGAACGCCTGTTTTTTTTTTTTTCAGATGAGAATTAAGCCTTGAACATGACTAATTTGTTCACTGAAAGAAAAAAATAATGGTGACTTTCTTTTTTTTTTTTTTTTTTTTTGTGAGGTCATCATTTTGATCAAATGGTTAGAAAAAGGACTAAAATGCCCCTTCAGAGCATCTAGAACCCTACAGTTTCTGGGGGCTTAGTAGTCTCCAGACCACCTGCTAAATGTCGTAGCATATAGTCTTTCTACTTTTACCCCATAACAAGATCTAAAAAACAAAGTGAGACATCAGCATGTTTTGCAGGGCTCCCTACTGAAATATCTGAATTTGAAATGCCAAGTGCTTACATGCCAAAGAAACTGCTGAAAACCCAGGAAAAGAGCAAATATCATGGATTACTCTTCTCCTTTAAACTTCTTTTTTTTTGCAGGGGGACAAGTCCCTCACCCCGACCCCTTGAACTTATATATATATATATATATATATATATATATATATATATATATATATATATAAACTCATAAATTGTCATAACTTGGAGAAAAGGGAATATTCTAGACAATGGCCATGTCGGACGTAATATATGTAAGTCCATTTTTCAGATATTCAGTATCCATGTTTTGGGGCTCACTCTACTGGGTCCCAACATTTAAAATGGTTACCTTTTGCAGCATAGTAAGGAAGAAAGATTCCATATAACTACCATTTTTTCTAACATATTTTGTTTTAAAATATAAGTTAAAAACATAAACATTACTTTTCTTTTAATAATGTAATAGCCTATAGTTGTGATAGCAAATCTAAAATACGTTGAGTTGACCAGAGGAAGGGGCTGGGAGATGGAAGAGGTGGAGCCAGGGGTCCCAACAAAATGTTCCAAATTGGGTCCCACAATTGCTAAGGTTGGCCCTGGGTTAATTTGGCTAAATGCCAGCCCTGACTGTGTGCATCAAGAAATAATTTCACATAGGTATATGTACGTTTTACTAGAACTGATTTTTTAACATGGGATTGGTGTATTCCGAGTGTCTTAATACATACCCAGTACAATTAAACAATTTCGGACTTTAAATTAGTGCATTAATAGTTTTAAAGCACTGGGTGTATGATGTATTGCTATTATTAATTTTCAAATGGCCAAGAACCTTGATTACCATCAGCAAAAAGTGTTACCATACTACAAAAAGGAAGTAATAAAAATTGGTCACTTCAAAAGAAAGAAAAAAGTCATTTTTAATAAAAGAAAATGTATTCTCAGTGGTTATAAATTTAACTCCTGGCAGTGAAATACAACACAAGATGAATCCAACAGCCATATTGCTTTCAACTTATTTATTTTATTTATTTAACATTTGTTAACCGGGCTAGTCCAGCTGGATATATTTCCATTTTCAGCAGAGGCCCGAGGAGAAAAGCTCCAATTGTAAAACATACCACCACCACACCAAAAGGTTTAAAATAGACAAAAAGGAATTAGCTATAAATTCTAGGAAGACGAAAGGACATACTAAACTAGATACATCATATATTTACAGAACATTTTACAGCATGTAAGTCTAGGGCAATCCAAAGACACTATTAGAAAAATACCTTTAAAACTTTGGTAAATCTAGTTTATGCAGACAGTTACTTTTCATAAGGATTATATGCTAGACATATTATTAGAAAAAAAGGAAGGGAGAGAAAAAAAAGGAGGGTATATTAATTAAGAGGCAGGGAATACTACCAACAGGGTACATTGATATCTCAGCAGACAAGAATCTAATTGTTGTCAAGTAGTAGAGATTACTTAAGTACCTTCTAATTTAGGGGAGAATATAGGAAAGAGAATAGGATAGTGGGAGGCCAAGATATGACAATGAGAAGTCCAGAGGATCAGTCTGGGTAACAGCAAGGGCATAGTCAGTGATTTTTAAGGTATGCCTTAAGACTTTGCTTGAAGAGAGAGAGAGATGGAAGTGTGGTAAAGTCAGAGGGCAAGAGGTTCCATTGTTTTCCCATGGTATTTGAGAATAGTGAGTCACCAGCTAAGTTGTTTAATTTGGTGGTCCTAGTAAGTAGTTTATTGGAGGAGCGTAAGGACTCAAGATTCCTATAGGGTGATATAAGGTTGTTTAGTACTGGTGTATTATTAGGTTGATAAAAAATTTTATGAGTGATGGTAAGTTGGGAAAGTATCAGAAGGTTTTTTAGTTCCAGCCAGTCTAGTTGATGAAGGTTATGACAATGGTGAGTTACATATGGGTTTCCAGTGGCAAATCTAGCAATACTATTATAGGAGTTGGATAGTTTGGTAAGATTACTTTTTTTTAGATTAGTATATGTGGGAGCTGCATACAGCAGTGTTGAAATTAGGTGGGAGTGGGCAATAGTCTTTCTGGCAGTTGGAGTCAAGAAAGGTTTTATCCTATATAGGGAGCCCAGTTTTTTATTAACAGATTTAATGATGTTATTAATGTGAATGTCAAAGGTGAGATTATTATCAATTGTAATTCCTAATAGTTTGGTGGAAAAGTCTGGGGATATAAGGGTACCATTGCTAGATTGAATGGAGAAATCTATGAGGGGTGACTTAGTGTTTGGCGTAAACAATAGTAGCTTGTTTTTTTTTGTGTTCAAAAGAAGGCACCGTCTAGAGAACCATGACTCTACAGTGTTAAAAGCTGTTTGGGTTAAAGACTGAAGTTCAGATATAGAGCTGGAAGAGCATATGATTGTAGAATCATCAGCATATTGTATACAGGTGGTTAGAGGAATGGCTATTTGAAGGTCATTGATGAATAATGAGAATAGGAGTGGACCAAGAATGGATCCTTGAGGGACTCCTAGGGAAATGGGAAGGTGAGAAGATAGTTGATTGTCCCAAAGGACTGCTTGCTGTCTATTACTAAGATAGGACTTAAACCAGAGAATTGCTTTGGTGTCAAGAGAGAAGGATGACAGAGTATTCAAGAGTAGGCGATGGTTAACCATATCAAAGGCTTTAGATAGGTCGAGAAAGAGTGCTGATGAGAGGCTATTATTATTGCGGCTATTATTAATGGTGTTGGTGAATCACAACCCTTTGTCAAACCAAAGTGTGATAATTAAAATATCAGTAGACAGTTCTTTCACTTTATAATAAAATGTTTTATTGTTATAATACATTATTCCTAGCAATAATAATGTTCTTTGCAAACATATTGAATCAGCAAAATAAAAACTCTGGAAAAAGTATTTAACTGAAAAGACAGCAATAGCATAAGTACAAATGGCAATTAAATGATTTGTGTAGTGATAGCAAATGACATAATGTCAAGCAAGCAACTTAAGAAAATAGGTAGAAATATTGTTGAGATACTGGCATCTATAGAACAAGATATCAGCAATAAAAGTAGAATATTATTTTATAAATTACTATAAAATAATCAGCAAGACTGGAGTGCTACACTCAGTTCTACATGCCTAGCCAGGCCATGTATATGAAAAGATTTACTGCAATCCTGACACTGCCTTTCTTGTAGCATTTCTACTCTCCCCAACTCTAATCATACTTGTGCAAATCTGTTTACAAAAATAAATAATCACTTTCCCTTGAGAAATCCCATTTTCCTCCAGGCTGCCTTTTTTGTGGAATTTATGACTAAAGTTCAAAGGTCATAACCTGGATGACTTGTCCCTATGTGATATACATTTTTTTCTCTCCTCTGCATCTTGTTTCAACTGGCTAGGTCATCACTGAACATGGGGAGTGACTGCATGGTTGCTGATGAGAGATAGAACATGTGAACAGTTCCCCATGCTAACAGCATTTTATGTTGCATAATGTTTTGTAAAGATATCAGCAAAACAATAAAATGGCATTAACTAAGCCGAGAGCACTAAAGAATGAAGGAATTGAGAAGCAGAATAACAAGTCAGTTTCATTTCTTCCTACTGCTCTTTATAGACAAAGATATGCTGAAGAAGTTCAAGTGATCTTTTTGTGTTGGCTTGCAGATATGCAGAACCACAACCATTGGTACAGAAGGGACATATGCAAATGAGCAAAACATCTAAATGCTTCACCAATGGGTAAACAAAGTTGCAAATTGGAGAGACCCCAAAAGTTCCTCACCAAAAGGATAAAGGGACTCCAAAATCTGTCATATGCTGCCAGATTGAAGAAACTCCAGCTCTATTCAGTCGCATACCGTCTGCTCAGAGGTGACATGTGCCTGACATACAAGGCCATGTCCAACCCGGAATTAATGGACATGCTCCACCTCAAAAAATCCAAATCCACCAAAGCCACTAGAGCAAGTGACTTAAACCTTAGCACAGATATAAATAGGACGTGCTGGAGGGATAGATTTATCACTCAGAGACTCCCTATGCTGTGGAATAAAATCCCGGTCCATGTGAGGCAGAGCACCTCGCTGGCTCTGTTCAAGACAAATCTTGACCTGTGGATGGGAGATCGTAGGTTTACCCCGGGAATCATCTCTGTGTCACTGCTGGACAGAGGCACAACAAACTAATGGGCACAGTATTTTTTCATATAAGGGGTGGCGTAAGCCACAAAACTTTGGGCTAGGCTTATAAATGCCTTAGGGCAGATAGCCTAGTATAAACCTATGAACCTATGAACCTATAAACAATTGGTCCTTAGTTCACACCTTCACCAAGTAATTTTATTTCAATCACAACAGCAGGACTTGGGCCTCCTTTGGTACTTTGTTATATCTGGATTCAGCTTTTTGGTTCCCTAGCCTTTTAGCTTTCCACCAGCTTCTAGTGCCCTGATACATTTGCTGCATAGGATTCAACCCAGTCGTAAAACTGCCAGGAAGGATCCTTGATATTAGACATAAAAAAATCAAGTCATACTGTATCAGTTGATGTATAAAGGGACACTCCATGGTGAATTCCAAATACATTATTGTTATTATTATGTACTTATATGGTTCCTCCATCAGGTATGGCTGTTGGATTTCTTTGTAGGTTGGCCAAGTGACTTTTTCAACATTATTTGTCATCTGTGTAGTTATCAAATATTCATCTTTGCTTTGATATGTAGGAGGTGTGCTCCTTCAGTAATTGGGAAAACAGGTGGGCTCTGGGTCTGGGCACATTCTCTTTCTGTGCCACATAACATCATACATACACTGGTACAGAAAGCATGTGCCACCAAGCATAGGACTTTCTGAGAAAAAATAAATAAATAAAATGAAAGAGATTGTGAAGATATGTGAAGGCTGCCAGCCTAGCTAGATAGAATTTTGTAGATAAATCTATGTCATTGTAAATATGAATATAATCCACAGGCTTCTCCTCTTAAATGTAAGAAAACTGTGTTAAATGTTGAACTTCAAAAATGTATCCACAGTGCACTCTGCTGGAAAAAAGCTGATAAGTCAAGCATCGTATGGCTGAGCTCAAAGCTCCGAGAAATAATGTCTGGACTGAGGAATTCCTTCTATTGTTTTGAGACTAGAGTTAATTGCTAGATTTATTTTATTGCTGTAGTTTCCGAGCCAGGTGCAAGATCAAATAAATGTTAAAACGCTGACTTTCTTTTAGCTTGAGAACCAAAGAAGAATGATGTAAATGATGTAATGATCTAAAATGAGTCAGCAGTGATGTGTTACCAATTGAAGAGATCGGAGAGAGAATCAGAGCATTTTGGATTTTGTCTGAAGAACATCCACTCATCAGTACTCTACCTTCACTTTATATGTAAGTTTATTTAGAACTGTGATTTCTCTTAGAGTTAGATAGGAATTTAGTCAGATTTACTCTAGCTGTTTTCTATATTTATGTCAGAGTATTCTACAGTATTATTTTAAGCATTTTCCTGTGATTTCTGAACTCTTGACTAGCACTGTGTTTAATTCAGAAGATTTATCTTGTGTTTTTATTATTTATTATTAAATATTTTTAAACCTTTCAACTGTTGCTGTTTTGTGTAGAGATAATTTAAGCTCTAGAGTACATATAGTGATGCTGTACAAAGCCACTCCAAATAAGCCTTGCTGTTCGTCACACTTACTAATTGGATAATAATATTGCATAGTTATAATTGGACACCCTTTGGTAAGGACCTTTTTAGTAGCTGATAAGAGTAGTTGGTGGCAGTGATTACTACCTTATAGCTTGGCAAGAGGGGGGCGTAGCTGGAGAACCAGATGCCAGCTTTCCCCAGGAGTGTTTGTGTGTTTGTATCTAAACCAAATCTCAAAGTGTGTGTGTGTGTCAGCTACTTGGGCAGGAACACGAATCACTGGTTGGACAGAGAGAGCACTGGAGGTTTTGGCTTGACTACTCGGCTGAGATCTGTACCCTACAGCTGTGTCAGTGGGGAGTCTTATTGGGGATCTGGGAGAAAGGGAGAAATCAGCCCTAGACTGACTGTAATCTCTGTGTGCTCTTAAATAAAATTGTACTCTACTGTGTGTGTATTTGTTATCGTTCCCAATGTGGATGCCCCTCATTGGTGTTAGTGGTGAGGACTGAGGCTCCTTGATTACTGGGCCAGTGCACAGGCATCACATATTAATTGGTTGGCAGTGGTGGGATATTCACACCACATATTAATTGGCTAGCAATTGGCTTGTAGTGGTGTGGATAGTGAATTCCTGTAGCTTGTGTACAGTGATCTTTGAAAGTGTTTTTATACTCTAAATCAGTCACACAGTGAATATTCAGAGTTCAGATCACAATGTTTTATTTCTTTTGTTAGCTTAGTCAGGGAGAGCAGGCAGGCATGTCAGCAGAGGAGTATGGCAAGCTGACAAGGAACTGATTGGCTGAGATGTGCCAGGCTAAGGGACTGGTGCATGGAAACCTGACTAAGGCAGACATGATTGCAGCTTTGGTCACAGCTGCATCAGAAAACAGCAATCAGGAGGCTGTGGAGATGTACAATGCTCAGAGAATGGACAGCTCAACCTTTCTGCAGAGGACTTAAAAATCCATCTGGAGATAAAGAGACTTGAGTTGGAGTCCAGGCATTTGGAAACAGAAGCAGCAGAGAAACTGAGATGTCTACAGGCTGAGGAGAATGAGAAACTGTTGCACCTGGAAGCTGAGGAGAAGGACAGGCAGAGGCAGGATGAAAAGGAGATGCTGACTATTTGCCAGAGACATGGAGGTAATGGGGAAGGGAGTAACTGGACCCCAGAAGCACAAAAGGTCAGTAAATTTCTTCCGTGGTTTACAGAGGGGGATAATTTTGATAGTTTCATTCATATGTTTGACAGGGTATGTAAACAGTATGATGTTGACCAAAGGCTCTGGGTACAATTCTTGACCCCCTTATTCCATGGTAAAGCTGTAAAGGTGCTTTCCAAATTATCTGACGTTGACTCTTTTAACTATACTGCTGTTAAGAATTGTTTGTTAGAATTAGCTAACACCTGAAACTTATAGGAAAAAGTTACATGAGCATAGACGCAAGGCAGATGAAAGTGTGTGGATGTCAGGTCACCACTTTTGAAAGGCTGGCAGACCTTTTGGTGAGGGAACAGGACCTTAGCACATTGCCTGAGGACATGAGGATCTGGTTAGCTGATAGACAAAGTGCTACTTCAGATGAGTTGGGGAAGAAGGGAGACATATACCTAGCAAGCAGGGCATCCATGCACAGGAAAGGGATCCTCAGTACTGCTCATGGGTCTAAAGGAACCCATGGTGGGCAGCCCAGACTGCCCCAACAGAATCTGCCAGTAGCAGGGGAAGCCATTAGTCCAGGTACACGTCCAGGACCTAGGGTTAAATGTTTTGAATGCAACCAGTGGGCCCATGTGGCATATAGATGTCCACAGAGGCAAGGTGAGGAACAAAAGGTGTGGGAGCCAGTAAGTGGTAAGGACAAAATGCCAATAGTAGGTTGTCTTGAGACAACAGGGGTACCAAGTTACCATCCTGCAGGACTTTAACAAGGCAGTACTATGTGTTAATGCAGTTACACGCAGTCAGGCTTTGAGACAAGCATGTGGGTCTGTTAGCCTGGGGGAGACCCAGTCAGACTGCATACTTGCAGCCAGAACTGGTGAGGTGTTTACTTCAGGGAGGGAGCTACTCTGTAGCAGTGAGACTGAAGATGAGCCACAGCTGCTTGTGGGTACTGATGGTCCCTTGGATAGAGTAAATGTCAGGGCAGAAGTGAATAGTAGTATCCATACTGACATTGAGGCACCACTGTCAGAGGATGCCAGACTTGCTGTGGAAGGAGAGCTGGGAAGGGTTACAAAGAGAGAGTTGAGACAGGCTCAGCTCTCAGACCCAACATTGCAAGGCCTGAGGCAGGTAGCTAGCGAGGCACCTGATTCTCAAGGGAAGGGGGAATCTGTATACTGGGACAAAGGGTTACTGTATAGAGAGTGGACCCCTGTGGGAGGGCTAGAAGGTGAGAGGATACAGCAGTTGGTAGTGCCTACAGCTTACCATCTGGTGCTTCTAGCCATAGCCCATGATATTCCCTTTGCAGGTCATATGGGCATAAAACATACAAAGAGACGTATTATGCAGAACTTCTATTGGCCTGGAATTTCCAGAGATGTAACAGGGTACTACAGGACCTGTGAGCAGTGCCAAAAAGTAGACAAGGCAGGAGACAAGGTGAGAGCTCCTATGATGCCTTTGCCTGTGATTGAGGAGCCATTTCAGAGGGTAACTATGGATATTGTGGGGCCTCTAAGTACCCCAAGATTCACAGGGAAAAAGTATATCCTAGTGGTGGTAGATTATGCTACAAGATACCCTGAGGCAGTGGTTTTGTCCTCCATTGAGGCAGAAAAGGTGGCAAATGCTTTGTTAGAGATTTTCAACAGGGTAGGTGTCCCAAAAGAAATACTGACTGACAGAGGTGCCAATTTCATGTCAGACCTGCTGGCTTGTCTGTGGAAGTACTGTGGGGTGAAGCACCTGAAGACCACCCCCTACCATCCACAAACTAATGGTCTTGTTGAGAGGTTAAACTCTACAATGAAGTCCATGCTACAGGAATTTGAAGACCAGTTTGAGAGGGCTTGGGACAAATATTTGCCCCATCTGTTGTTTGCTTACAAAGAGGTTCCCCAGGAATCCACATGTTTTTCACCCTTTGAGTTGTTGTATGGGCATATGGTGAGGGGGCCTCTAGACTTAATTAGAGATGAATGGGAAGGTGAGTGTGAATCTCACAAGGATTCTGTTGTGGCATATGTCCTAAACCTCAGGACAAGGCTCAGGGAACTAATGGGCTTGGCCCAGGAGAACCTGGCAGAAGCTCAACAACAGGAAAAGGTCTGGTATGACAGGAATGCTCGAGCTAGAGAGTATTCTCTAGGACAGCAGGTAATGGTTCTCATTCCTGTCAGACACAACAATCTGCAATCAGCTTGGGAGAGACCCTACAAGGTGGTAAGAAAGGTAAGTGATGTTAACTGCCTGGTAGAACTGCTAGGCAGGAGGCAGGGGCACAAATTGTACCATGTCGACATGATGAAACCATACCATGATAGGGATGCCCTTGAGCAGAGTATTTGCAGTGGATTGCAGGTGGAGTCTGAGGGAGATCTGGTGATTATCTCCTCAGCGAGGCTCAGACTGACACTTCAGTGGAAGGGGTAGCAATGTCCCAGCAGCTATCTCCTACCCAGGTTTGAGAAATCCAAGCAGTGTTACAGGAGTTTGGGCACATGTTTACTGGAAAACCAGGGAGCACCCACCTGGTGCAGCACCAGGTGTATACAGGGCCCAAAATGCCTATTAGGCAGGCCCCTTATAGGGTACAAGAGAGAGCCAAACAGACTCGGAGGGAGGAGATACAGGAGATGTTGGAACTAAGGGTAATTCAAGAGTCCAACAGCCCCTGGGCCTCCCCAGTGGTGCTGATGCCAAAGAAGGATGGCAGCACGAGGTTCTGCGTGGACTACAGGAAATTAAATAGTCACACAGAGTCAGATGCTTACCTCATGCCTAGGACAGATAAGGCCCTAGAGCAGCTGGGTGGGACTAAGTATCTTACAACCATAGATTCCAGCAGAAAGATTTTTGAGTAAAAAGAAAATACTTTGCTGAAGTAAAAGCTAATACCAAGGGGCTCTGGCTCATTACGTTTGCAAATAGCTGCAAACTCAGAGCAATCATTGAATCCTCGAATGACTTAGCCATCCTGCAGAAAAGTTTGTCCCAAATAAATAATTAGTGCCAAAATCATGGACTGAAACTAAATGCAAAAAATGCATTATTGTATGCTTTGGGAAGTCATCTATCCCAGGGATCTAACACATTAACAGTATGCCCCTATATGTTGACCCATTTGTTTGGGATTTGGAAACTTATGTGGACAGTGGTGTTTTGACCATATGTCCATTGTCGTAAGAAAGGGATTGTGTCTAGCTCTAGGGGATGCAAAAAACTGGAACAGCCACAGAAATACTTTAATAAAGGATACAAGGCACAAACAACATATCCTACATGGACCTGTCACTATACCCGGTATCCTAGAGACTGCTAAGAGGAGACCTGTATTGAGCATGCTACACATCCTCCGACCCAATATTGATGGATGTATTGCACATCAACAAGTCAAATGGCATTAGAAATAGTCAAGGGATCTAAATCTCTTCTGCTACATCAACAGAATAGTTTTGAGGGACATTTATATCTTGCAGAGGATATCACTGCTCTGGAAAAGACTCCCCATCCACATAAAACAAAGTTCATTCCTGTCCATATTAAAGTGCACCTTGGATCTATGGATAGGAAACAGAAAACTTATTCCCAGGGCCACCCCCTGTACTACTAATGGATAGAAGCAGATCCTAAATGCTTGATCCTATGCATGGGTCCCCTCAAATTATCTATGGTATGATCCCAGTTATTTTCATTAGGGGTAATATATAATTAGTCACCATAAGATGGGTAAGGCTAATAGCTAACCAAATGGGATAGGTTAATTCAAGTACAAAAATGAAAACTGGCTAAGCGTAAAATGGCCCACAAGGACACCTAGACTTATACATACCCATGAACCTATGAACCTATGAGTAAAATAGATGAAATTTATGTAAAGTCTATTTAACAGAGCTGAAGGATGTTGAATGCTGAAAATTCATTTATCAGTATAGTTATCGGATTACCAAACACCATTTGCTGTGATGTGTTTTCACATCTTCTGAAAATGAGCAATAATACTGTCACACAATTGGTGAAAAACAAAGGCTCCACATGTTTAATAGTCATCAACCAATTCTGACCGATGAGATGGTCATGAATGCCATTACAGGTACCCCAAAACTGTCTCCCGACATTTTTATATATATGTTTGTTTTTATATCAGAAAACAAAGTAAGACACAAAGTCAGAGTTAACTCAATGTGTGGAAGAGAGAAAGATACTAAAAGTATAAAAAGCAAACCACTAAGCAAATAAAGTGTGATATAATAAGACAAAACTTGCAGAATTTAAAGGCTGTAAACTGCAGCCCAAAAGACTCAGTTTCATACTTAGTAAGTTACATTGAGCTGAATGTGAAGCTAAGCCTTCACATGGCATTCCTTTACTATCACATTGCACTTGGTTAAAAATGTGTGGCTTGTTGTATCTTTCATTATTACAGATGAAAAAGAGAGATGATACTTTGTGACACTTGCTTAATTCCAAACTTAGTACAGCTTACAAAGCATTTATAATGATTACTGCAAACCAATTCTACAAATAGAAATGACACCCATATGGAACATGCATGTCATAGTGGAACTCCAGTACAACACTACCCACGAACAAACTCACAATATCATTAACAGTGTTTGGCCTGCTTCTACTGCCTGGATATGTCTAGGGGTGCACTCCAGTATGAACCGGCCGCAATCTGCAAGATAATACCATCTTTATACCAGTATAGTTTAGACACACACACCCACCCAGACAGACAGACACACACACACACACACACACACACACACACACACACACACACACACACACACACACACACACACATGGACAGTACAGGAGGCACATCAACACCATCATCAAATGAGAATGGGGAGGAACAACAGCAAGCAACAGCTGAGCTACTCCCTGTCCCCTCATGACAGCAACATATATATTACATTGCAGAATACATAAAGTTATGACATCTGGTCTATAACTATGAACCTTGATGAGCACTAAGTGTCAGTATAATGTCAATAGTCACAGAGAACAAACATGATGTATGCAGTATTAATTTCAAGCTATGTTGACAAGTATATTATGAAGGCTCACTGTTCATTGGACATTTTCAAGTCACCACCTAGGAGAGAGAGCAGAATGGGCTGCACTCATCATTACTTGCACTAGTGGCCAGTGGCACACTGCATAGGGAACATGTCACATGATATGGAGATGGTGATCTCAAGGTGACAGGTACTGTATGAACTGGGACTACTTTGCTGGCCTGGTGTAATAGGACTACTGTGTGACCATATCTCGGTTAGAGTAAGCTTTTCAGGTGTTCTACTAGTGAAGACTAAGTATTGTAGCAACCCATGATAAAGGATGTCTGACTGTCATACACTGCCTGACTTAGGTGAGGACTGTGAACCTTACAATGTTCCCCTCTACAGCCACACATGGTATGTACCCTACGCCAAAACATGGACAACCCCGGCAGTCTAAGCAGAGATGGTAACACTGGCAATCCTCCACATGGAGGTGGGCACTGGAAGGATGTGTGTCACCATGACTTCATAGGATCAATCATTACAACATCCCGGGTCTCTATGTGTTTGCAGATCAGCTGGCAGTGCTGTGTAACATTTTCATAAATGTCATGCAACACAATAATAAGCTCAGTGATGGACTAAGTAGACGTAGACTGTGCCTGGATGATAGCCTGGCAAATCTGTTGATTTATCCTCATTACCACTTATATGTCAGGAACCAGAAGCTACCTGTGTTACACAACAGTTTTGGACACTCTTGAGAGGCTGTGGTGAGTATACCCAGTGATTACACTGAATCATCTCCTGCTGTAGCCACAGGGGGGCATCACTGATTCTTGCAGACACTGCAGAAACCTATGGAGGGGGATGTTGAGCAATCATACTATACAACCTCAAGTTCATCTGAGAGTGAGGCCATACTGTTACCCAGCACTGACAGTAGATATCCTCCCAAGACAGAGACAAGCAGTGCTATACTGCCATCTGATTATGACTCTGGTTATCATGCCTCATTATCATCGTCAGCCCTTGAACAGCACCAGTATGTGCCTGTTGTCCTACCACAGCCAATATGGGACATACCATAATGGGGATCAGCCTTGTGAATGTGCAACAGAGACATACCTCTCAACTGTACAGATTTTCACAGAAAGTCCAGATTTTTGCTTCACATATTTTGGTCTGGTTCTCATAAAATTGTGGTTTTCTAGCAAATCATTGGCAAAACATTGAGGGTTGAAGTCAGAAAAATAATGACAGAAATTTGGGTTTCAGGCATCATACCATTCAGAAATTACATGCTAATGCGAAACCTGTTATTCTATCAAATTTCAAAATTTATAAGAGCAGTATTTAAGAAGTGTCCTTATTTTGGGGCCTTTGTTTCCCCATTATTTATGGCTTTGTCCAGATTTCTTGCTATTAAAAGCTGAGAGTTATGAACAGAAGACACACCAGAGTAAGAAAGAGTATCTGTGGTACTACTACAGCCCTAGGACATGTGTGCTAAGGGTAACTATGCAGTCTCAGTCTACCTTCACTGCTATCCTAATATGTCTCAATGTCTGATGTCCCTATAACAATATATATGCACTGCATGATGTGGTCAGTTTGCTTTCTATGTCTAAAATGATGTTGTTCAGTAATCTGATGTAAGTGTTACTAACCTGGCACATCATTCTCTGAGATGTGTCCTCATACCAGAGTTCATGCTGCCAGAAATGATAGCAGTAGTGTTGGTCCTTTGCAAGAATACCATAAGCTCCACTGGTTCTGTAAGCCCGCTGCTTCTGTGTGGCTGACTTTTTGGCTACTATGGATTATGCCTTAGCCTTGGCACACAGTAACTTGTCAGTGGCACTGAAGATATTACTGTAGTGTATGATTCTACCTACCCACAATACTGATGTTGTATACAATTGTCTGTCATCCCTGATCCTGTAAAGGATTGTCAACAGTCCCTTCTTCCCAACAAACACTAGCCCTGGGTCTTGAGAGCCTATAGCATGATGTCATTTTCAGATGGGTTGAAAGTGACCAGCCTCTGCCATCAACCTCAACATCCAAATAAGCAGTTTACTGGAGGGACTTGTAGGATTATGACTGCAGATACAGGGGTACAAAAGTATACCATATTATGTGTGAATGGGCAGCTGTGGAGATATGTCATATTATAGTTTGAGGGAGAAGTGTGAACACTTACAGCTAGTTCTCTTGTCATACTTTGGCACATACAATCACCCTGCATGGCCTATCCTCTATGTTATGATTTATAGTGCCAAAATCTTTTAGCCCAAGAATTCTGGACAAAGCCAAAAATAACTGGGAACTACATGCTCCTATTTTAAATACTGCTCTTATAAAATTAGAAATGTACTAGACTAACAGGACTTGCATTAGCATGCATTTTCTGAAGGATATGATCATTGAAACTTAAACATAAGTCATTATTTATTGACTTTAGTTGTCAATGATTTGCCAGAGAATCACAAATTTTATGAGAAAGACACCAATAATGTAAGGCAAAAATATGGATATTCTGCAAAATTCTTGACAACTGAAAGGTAGGATTCGGTGATATGGAGAAATGCTGGCGACACACCTCTACAGTTTTTTAAGGGGAGGAATACACAATTATAAGCAAAGCAATGCTATGGCAATATACTGTAGGAAGGGTATAATATCTCCAAAAGAAGTGACAGGTGTGAACAAGTTTCCCTAATACCTCATTCACCTTCTTGCAAGTACAAAGTATGTACACATTATAGGCAAACATTTGTTGTCACTAGGCTTATATAAACTGAATACCTGTGCAAGGATACATATCCTTTGGAAGGTAAACAAAGACAGCTTAACATCCATTTGCAGACCGTAGCTCTTCAGGGCTGCCTGTAAGTAAGATATTAATAAATTGAGAGAATATTAACTGGTGTCTCAAAAGAAAATACAAAAAAGTAAACTAGCTCAACTAAATGAAAAAGTGTGCAATCATTTCATTAATAGACAAAGAAGACACATTGTAATTGCTTTTTTAGTAAATGTGTAATTAAGAGAATAGTATAAAGTGGAATGTAGCTATATTGTCTACTCCAGAAATGTACTACAGTTTAACTAAAGGTTGCCTCTTTCTTAACTGTGCAAATGAGCGCAGGACATCAGAGTCTGCTGCTTTGAGGTTACTGCACTTGATCGTACTTTCTTTACTTGGACTCTAGCTTGCAGAATCTTATCATTCAACCTTACACATGTAGCCATGAAAACAGTAAAACTATTATGTGAATTCAGACTAGGGCTACAGTAATTCATATTTAGAATGTACACAACTCCACAAATAATTAATGTGACTAGTATTAATTCAAAAATGCACAAAAGATACAAATAAATATATCAAAGTGAGCGCTTTCATTTTATTCATATAAAACTTCACCAGACAATACCTCATTACCCAACACTAGTTTAAACAACATCAATTTAAAAACATGTGACCACAAGCCCCCAAGAACAGTTCATAATTAAAAAACAGCAGCATACTTTCCACAATGCAATCCAATTCAATCAACACATTCTTGCATGCAAAGTATACAACCCAAAATATACACTTTATTTTTTTGTCTTTTATCTTTCCAATGCCTTTAATTCCAAAAGGCAACCAACCGACGTTTGCTCATTTAAACCTAAACATACACTAAAATTTAACATTAATTGCCAGTGTATAATTCCTGGAAATTTATTCCTAAATTCTTAATAATGCCCTCTATTTTTTTACAACCAACATTATATCTTACTACAAGAGACATGTTGAATTTATTGTTCAACTCCTGGTCCTTACTAGTAATTAAAATAGAATTAACAGTTTCCTTGTTAAGGCCTTCTCTTAAAAGTGGTTTACATTTTGTCTTTCTTTGTTCTGCTATTAATTCTCTAATGTCTAAAACAAACCCCTCAGGATACCTCCTTTCTAGTATCATACCTGCAGTTTCATCCTTTCAGTGGTGAAGGTTTCATCATTTGACAGCATTCAGGCCAGAGTAATAAACTGGTCCTTAATTAATGCTTTCCTTAAACTAAAAGGGTGCAAACTCTTAAAGTGTAAATATGAAATGCTAAATGTTTTATTTTTTTCTGTAACTCTTGGAGGTAAACCCATTATTTGTTTTGACAATCACTATATCCAAAAAGTCAGCCTCATTTTTTTGAAAAAAAATATGCGTGAACTTAAAGAATTTAGTAGTCTGATATAGATACCTTATAAAATCAGAAATAAAGTCTTGGGGTCCATCCCAAAAGTTGAAAATACCACCTAGGTATCTTAAATACATATCTCAATAGATATAATAATTAGACAGGAAAACAAACTTTTCCCCCAACTTATCACAACCAAATTTGTAAACATGGGTGAGCAACCATACTCATGGCTATGTTCTTAATTTGTTTATATAACTTCTCATAAAAAATAAATAAATAAATAAAATGTTAGTCTAAAATAGTCTCCAAACAGTCTATGAGAAAATTGATCTCAGTGGGAGTTAAACAATCATACTTGATAAGGGCTTCACAAACTAAGACTTTTTCTTTACCTGAGGGATACAAGTGAAAAGATTCACAACATCAATAGTTAAAAAAAACTAGGGTGCTTAGAATTATTTTTTCACAAAAGTAATGATTAGTTGCATTTCTCTCTGTGGACCTAAAACTGCATTATCCTATATATAACTGTGGATGTGGCTCAGGTGATTAAAACATGACTTGCAAAAGTCCACTACTTTGATCTATGAGAGCACATGGAAAAGTTAATGACATTTTGTCTTTCATGGTGGTAATGTCCCAAATCACTACAGAAAGAAGAAAGATAAGAGAAGGAAAAGAAAAGAAGAGAGAATAGCACCAATAAACTGCTATACTGAAGTCTCAAACCCAAAAGTCGATTATTGTGGGATACCAAGATGCCACACTAAGCTGTCGGCTGTGTATAGCTACATCCCTGATTATACTACCTCAGTTTGAGACAAAGGACACATATCGTATCTTGTCATGGAGCATACACTTCATCCCAAAAGTAAGGACCACTGTCCCCCTGTAGCTGGGAGTCCCCACTAATAATCTTCCTCTATACCTAATTCATCTTTTCATCTCTCACTGGCTATGTATGCCATAACAGTCACAGATATTTGCAGAAACTAAGATTGCCATACATTTCTTTCTGACCCTATTTTCCCTAAAACCGTGTAAAGAATATAACTTTAGAGTGCACAATGGTTATCCTAAGCATATTTCTTATAGATTTACTGAGACTCTGCCATAATCTATTAACAAACATGCAATCCTAAAATAATAAAATCAAGGGATCATTCCCTCCACATATATCTTACCTTAAATAGCCCACATTTCAACTATCCATTGTTGTCTAATAACCCTGGTGAAGTATATAAAATTGTTTTCTCAAGAACATATGGGATGCTCTTTTATATTCTAGAGGTTCCTCTAAAAGATTAAAGTATTCCTATGGCCCTATAGTCTAACACCCATTGACTGTAACTAGAAAGAGGAACCTACATAAGACTTAAAACTCTCCATGTAAGTGTGAAGGAGTATTAAAAATAAAGTTGACATGCTCAGAACCTTCCTGGAACTGCCCTGTTCTAATTTAAAATCTATACTTTTCAAAAGGGAAAATATGATCTCATGGCAAATCTTGAACAGCTAGACCTACCCATCATATATCTCAGCCATAGATATGACTTGGGGTATATCTCACCATAGATATTTCTTGGGGGGATCCCCCATCTGGTGCAGAGTAAGTTGAGAGAGATGAAATTATCTAGTGAGTGTTGACCATCAACATCACAAACCAGATCACACAGTTATCTTATTCCAGATGCTTTTCAGACATAACTTGACAAACAGAGCTTCCCACACAGATATTCCAACAGACATAACTTGAGAAAGAACTTCCCACACAGATATTCCATGCCCTCATATGTTGGCACTGGTAATGCCAAGCATCAACAATCTGAAAAAAGACAAAAAAAATGCCGGAGAAAAATGAATATAGGCAGCTAAAGGAACACAACCTGCTATTTTTGTATTTGAATAGTATAAACCCTACTAAGCATATGTGTACTTAACTTGCTTGTTTTCTAACTACAATCACACTGCTGCTATTCTTTGTATCCTATATGATTGTATCAGTGAAATGTGTAACATGTATATTCATTTTGTACTTGTTTCTGAGATGGAATCAATATTTGTATCTGTACATTGTGTGTGTGTGTGTGTGTGTGTGTGTGCGTGTGTGTGTGTGTGTGTGTGTGTGTGTGTGTGTGTGTGTGTGTGTGTGTGTGTATATATATATATATATATGTATATATATATATATATATATATATATATATTATGGTTATTTATAAATGTGGAGCTTTTCTCCCTGGGTCTCCCATAAAAAAGAACATTTTGCTCTTTTCTTTTAGACTAGTTTTTGCAGGTGATAAGCTTTCTAGCACTCCCCCTCTCAAACTTTTGTATTCCAACTCCATGATCGCCATACCTCAGAGAACTCACACAGAGGTCCTCAGACCTTAAGGTAAGTTTTATAACTTAAAACAACAGACGGAGAATACACTCAATTTATTATACCTCTAGCATTTCGGCAAACGCCTCCAAGGAGTATAAAACATAGCAAAATAAGCTCAGTTTAAATACCATAGCAAACAAGATAATTAACTGATAAACATCAATTAATTATCCAATAAACATTAAAAAATCATTAAAAAATCAAATTAAAAGCCTCCAGTTACATTCTACATTGAGACCCTGAGGAGATAAAGTATGATATTTCAAAATTAAAATGCTTTCCTTATACAACAATTTTTTCTTATACAATTGGTCAGAAAATATAACTTTATCAACTTGTTCCAAAATCGTGGCTTGTAAACCCTTAGGGTTAGAGTTATGAACCATCATAAAATGCTTAGCCACAGGGCTATCTTCTTTTTTATTTATAATGCTCCTGATGTGCTCCTGAAGTCTGATTTTAAATTTCCTTTTACTTTCCCCTATATATATATATATATATATATATATATATATATATACACAGATATATATATATATATATATATATATATATATATATATATATATATATATATATATAAGTCCACAGGGGCACCTCAGGGCATAAACAATACCTTCAGTATTGCAATTATATCTGCGGTGGTGGTGCTGCGGTAGCGTTGTTGCCTCACAGTACGACGTTGTCCTGTTCGATTCTCAGCTAGAGCGTCTTCTGTGTGTAGACATGCGTGAATGTGCGTACTTTCATTGAAGGTTGTGCATCAGGGCCTGCAACTCGGCACTTAAAAATCTACTGCCAATCATTAGTGGACCGGAGTTTTGCTGTGGCGACCCCTAACCAGGAAAAGCCGAAAGACACAAACAAATTAACATAAAATGCATAACCATTAATATAGTCAAAAGTTCGAACAACAAAATGACATACATTACAATGGCCACAAGACATGGTACCATTTGCATAAGTAGTCCTGATTTTCTGCACACTAGTGGGATATCCAAATCTATTGTGTACTAGAATATCTTTAAGATTTTTACCTCTCCTAAATGAAATACCTATAGAGGTCGAGATTAACTTAGCCAAATCAGTAGATTTAAATAGAAAACTCCAGTAGTGTTTCACCAACTCAATCAAAACACTACTAAATACACCATAAGTAGAGACAAAATAAACTAATCTCTTCTCCTTATCAATGGTGTTTTTCTTATTTTCACCAACTATACTGCTACAGGTACCAACTCTACACTGTTTATTAACAACTTTATCAATTGCTGTTTGAATCATATAACTATTATAACCCCTTAATTTAAACATATTACTTACAGCATTAATTTCTTTATAAAAATCTATATCATTGTTGCATAACCGTCTTAGCCTCAAACACTCACCATAAGGTAAAGAAACTATAGTGTGAACTGGATGACAACTAGTACCCATCAAATACTGATTGCCAACAGAAAATGTTCTATATACAGAGGTCCATAAGGTATTGTTGTCCTCCAAAGTTAGATGTAAATCCAAGAAAGTGATATGTCTACCCACCTGTATACCATCAAAAGACAGCTCATATCTATTATTTTGCATTACTTCAATAAACTGACCAACATTAGATATCCCACCTTTACAAATAAAAATAAGATCATCAATAAAGCGAAAATACTTAACAACATATTTGCTAAAAAAAATTATATGATGTAGATACTCCAACTCGTACAATCCCATCATCAAATTGGCATACATGGGGGCAAACGATGCCCCCATGACAGTGTCTCTAATCTGCTTTTATATTTGTTCATTAAACATAAAAAATAAGAAGTTATGTACCTACCATAACGTTCCATGTTAGTTGTCTTCTCTCGCCTTCTTTCTTGCTTGATGGGTTCGGAGCCGATCCCTCGGCTCCGACTCGGCACTTGCTAAGCTCGAGAGTCACTTTTACCAGCTCGAGGCAGCCCCATATCCCATGATGCAAGGCGGTAAGTACCCAGATCTCGTTTGATGACAAAGGGCAATAGCACCAAGCATAAAATACTTCCCAAAGGAAGAAAGAAAACTACAGATGGAAGAAGGACCAGATCTGAATGGTCTTCAGCATAACAGTTTCTTATAACAAGGTCTGTCCAGGCCAGGGGGAAGGAGTGAGGGTCGCAAGAAAGAAGGCGAGAGAAGACAACTAACATGGAACGTTATGGTAGGTACATAACTTCTTAATGTTAAGTTGTCAATCTCGCCTTCATTCTTGCTTGATGGGACCGCGTCCCTAGCACCTCTATCCTGGGTGGCTCAATGGAACAAACTCTTGAGGACTGTAGAGCCAAAACTGGCTCTGTCCCTGGAGGCCAAGTCCAATTTGTAATGGGAAACAAAAGTGTGAGGAGTGGCCCAAGTGGCCGCTGCACAAATAGTGTCTAAAGGAAGTCTAGCTTGAAAAGCTGTAGAAGTAGCTAAGCTCCTAGTTGAATGTGCTTTAGGTTTTGAGCACAGCTGTTTTCCCCTGAGCAGATAAATTTCAGAGATGACCGAAGAAAGCCATCTAGACAAAGTCACTTTAGAAACAGGAAGGCCATTTTTATTATCCGCATAGGAAACAAAAAGTTGATCAGATTTTCTAAATTTTTTGTTCTGTCCAAATAATATCTAAGTTGACGGTGGACATCAAGATAATGTAGCTTTTGTTCAGCTCTATCTGAATAGTTAGGAAAAATACAGGAGATCAATGGATTGATTCAAATTGTTCTTTGAAGCGACCTTAGGCAAAAGGTTGGGTTAGTTCTCAAAGATACTCTGTCTTTGTGAAAAACCAAATAGGGGTCGAACCGAAAGAGCATGAAGTTCAGACACCCTCCTGGCCGAAGTAATAGCCACTAGGAATAAAGTTTTCCAAGAAAGATATTTCAGGGAACAAGAAGCAGCTGGCTCGAAGGGGGGAAGAATCAAAGATGTCAGCACTAAATTTAGATCCCACTGAGGAGGAGGATTCCTGATTGGAGGCTTTAGTAGGAAAATTCCTTTCAAGAAGGCCCTGCAGAGCCTATGGGACATAATATTATGATCTGCTATCCCGACATGAAAATTGGAAATAGCAGCCAATTGAACTCTGACTGTGGAAGAAGAGGAGCCTGCATGAAAAATCTCTGCTAAGAAATCCAGGACTGCCTGAACAGGGGCAGTAAAGGGATCAATATTCTTGGCCTTAGCCCAATAAGAGAAACGTTTCCATTTGCTTGTATAAATCCTCCTGGTAGAGGATTTTAGCGAAGCTACTATGATGTCTCTAACTGGGTTAGAGATCAAAGGAAGCCTGGCTAAGGAAGGAAGTGGAGCAACCATGCTGTGAGGTTGAGAGAAGGGATTGACCGGTGCAGCTGACCCGATTGGTGAATCAGAAGATCTGGCACTGGGTCCAGATGCCACGGCTGCACCAAAAGGTGATGATGGAGGAACGGGAACCAAACTTGTCGAGGCCAGTAAGGGGCAATGAGAATCAATTTGGCTCTCAAAACGGTAGCTTTCTGTATAACCTGAGGGATCAGAGGAAATGGAGGGAAGGCATAAAGAAGTCCCTGGGGCCAATCCTGGGTCAGAGCGTCTCTGGGGGGATGGCCTGATAGAGGGAAGAGGCAGAAGAAGTCTGGACATTTGCTGTTTTGGGGAGTAGCAAAAAGATCGCAACATGGACGACCCCATTCCAGAAAAATCTCTTCCGCTATAGAATGCTTGAGAGACCACTCGTGAGGCATGAGAATAGCTCTGCTCAATCTGTCCGCTACAATGTTGGTTTTCCCAGGGATATGAGTTGCTACCAGAAACCGATGAGAGGAGATCGCCCATTGCCATAGTCTGAGCAATCTCGACACAAGGGGTAGGACTTGGTTCCGCCCTGTTTGTTGATATACCAAACTACAGACATGTTGTCTGTGTGGACTGCAATTGTCCCTACGGGAAGAAAGTCGTTGAGGGCTTGCAACGTTAAAAGCACTGCTCTCATCTCCAGGACATTTATGTGCAGATGGTACTCGAACGGCTGCCACGTCCCATGAACCATCCTGCCCTGATAATGACCCCCCCACCCGATCAGGGAGGCATCCGTGGTGACAGTGGCTATCGGGGATGGGGGTACAAAGTACCTGCCTTGGTGAACCTGAGGAGATGTGATCCACCAAGCAAGATGCTCTTTGCATGTCTGTGTCACCAGAATCTGGTGACGCATTGGAAGTTGTTGGTATGACCATTGTGTGAACAGCATCCACTGAAGAAGGCGCATGTAGAATCGAGCCAGGGGAAGAAGAGTAATGGCCGCAGCCATGAGACCTAATACCTTTAGAACCATTCTGGCCTGTACTTTCTTGTTGGCCAGAATGATCCTGACATGACTCTGAATGTCTGAAACTCTTTGATCTGTAAGGGTAGCTGACATCCGAACAGTGTTTAAGTTTGCCTATGAAGGTAATAGACTGGCAGGGCGATAAGGATGACTTTTCGAAGTTGATCGAGATGCCCAAATGAGAACAAAGGTTTATTGTGTAATCCCTGGCTTGTATAAGCTGATGCCTGGTGGTGGCTGACAGGAGCCAGTCGTCGAGATACGGAAACACCTGGAATCCTTGACGTCTCAGGTGAGCCGTGACCACTGCCATGCATTTGGTGAACACTCTGGGGGCTGTAGTGAGACCAAAGGGCAGGGCTCTGAACTGGAAATGACTGGACCCCAGCCGAAAGTGGAGAAATCTCCTGGAGCATCTGTGAATTTTGATGTGATAGTACGCATCCTGAAGATCTATTGAGCACATCCAGTTGTCCTTCTGTAAGAAGGGCAGAATTGACTGAAGAGTGACCATTCGGAATCTTGTCTTCCTGACAGACTTGTTGAGTCTGCTGAGATCCAATATTGGTCTCCAGTCTCCCGTCTTTTTGGGGACCAAAAAGAACCTTGAGTAGATTCCGGGCTCTGAATGGTCTATTGTAATTGGCTGAATGGCTCTTTTTTGCAGTAGTTTTGAGACTTCTAACTCTGCAATTTCCCTTAGACCGGGTGGTACATCTGGAAGGAAATTTGAGGGGAAGGGACTTTCCTCGAAAGGAATTATGTAACACTTGGATATGATCGACTGTACCCATCTGTCTTGAGTGAGGGAATGCCAGGCTTCTGGGTACAGTGATAATCTTCCCCCGACTGCCTCCAAGGAGGGACAGCCGGGCAACATCTCAGGGATGCTGAAAGGGCTTGTCAGAGAGAGGCTCTCTGTTGCCCTGGTTTTTTGGACCCCCTCTGCCTCTAGAGCGGCGTCTGTTGTTGTTACCCCCTCTGCCTCTAGGGGTAAACTGACCACGTGAATCCGGCGTGACTCCTTGGGATTTACGGAACCACATTTTGCCGCCTTTCTGTCCTTTGGGATAAGGTCTAGAAGGGGTGGAAAAACGGACTCCTACAGCAGAAAGAGTCTTGCCGTCCTGTTCGCACCTGGTCAAAGTTTCCTTCACCTGAGGGCCAAACAAAGCTGACCCATCAAAGGGAGAGTTTGTGAAGGACGCCTTAAAGGGATCAGCAAAATCACATAGCCGTATCCAGGCTTGGCGTCTAAGAGCCACACCTGTACCTGCGGCTCTACTCGCTCCATCAGCAGCATAAGATATTAGCCGCATGGAGGAGTTTGCAATGGAATTAAGGGTTCCTAGCTGCGAAGCAATCTTTTCTTGAGCTCCTGCAGCTGTAGGATCCTGTACTACTTCACCCAGTTCCTTAAGGATATCCCTCTGGAGTCTGGTGAAGTGACATAGGTAATTCAGCGAACGCATAGCAAAGGTCGCTGAGGAAAACATCTGCTTACCGTACCTATCCATGGTCCTAGAGTCCTTATTAGGAGGATGGACGGGTACGGAAGGATCTGCAAGTTCCTTCTTGGTGGCCGCAGCCACCACCATGGCATCAGCGGGGACACCCTTAGTGAGGAATTGCTTGTCACTCGGGGCAGTGATAAATTTTGAAGGCCTCCTAGGGACTGGCTCTACAGAGTCAGGAGCTGCCCACGCCTTTCAGGCAATAACCTGCATAAGGGGGTCGAAAGGCGGAGACACCCAGGAGGTGGAGGGCCGAGATCCAAACGCCTCTAGGTATACTGACTCATCCTCAGAGGGATTGTTGGTGGGCCAGTTTCCCCTCTGTTTAAGGAGTTCTAGGATGTCTGAGAAGGAGACATCCTCAGAGGGGATCTAGGGGATCCCTCTGACTCATCAAAGTCAGTATCCGGTGACAGACTCGGGGAGTCTACATGTTTCCTCTTACAAGTCCTCTTCCTAGGAGGATCTCCCGAAACATCAGGAGAATCCTCGGAAGAGGGGGAAATTCCCAATGGGGAAACCTGAGGCGGAGGATCTCTGGGTCCTATAGCAAGAGAAGTGGCAGAGATGTCAACAGGCACTATAGAGGGAGGAGCTACGGGAACAGACTGCTGACTCATACCAGTGGCCAGCACACTCTTCATCACCTCGAATGCTCCCCTCCCAGGCAGGTCCGAGAGAACCCGTTCCGAAGAACTAGGAACTCCAGGGACCACCGAAAGGGAAGTCTCCGAGGCAGATGTCAGAGCCGAGCTCACCAAGGCCGAGGCTCCAAGGGGAAGAGCGGGTTCGGACAAGGGTCCAATGCCACTCACCCCCTCGGAGGAGACCATGGAAGCCCGACCACCGAATCCCTCTAAGGAAGGTCTCGAAGAGGAGATAAGAGTAGAGGCTGAAGGAACAGAAGGGGGTATCTGTCCTCCAGCCGTAGCAGTAACCATTCGAAGACTCCAACTCCAAGCTCTGGGGTAGAGTTGAAGGAGGAACTGTAACGGGTGTGGACCAACAGTCGCCTGTTGAGACGGACTATGTAACATTTGGGCCAGTACCTGTGACTTAAGTAATCTGCTGACCACTCTCTCTAGGTCATGGTCTGAAAGTCTGGATGACCTTGAAGATCGGCTCCGATGGCTCCGTTCGAAAGGAGAGGTGAAGCCGGAGCTGAAAGTATCGGCTCCAAGGAAGGAGACCTCGACCTCTTCCTGGAATGAGCCATCGGAACCGATACTATAGATCCTGTCGGAGCCGAAGACTTATCGGAGCCGACAGGAAGCCTCGATGCATCGGCTCCAGCCGGAGCCGATACAGCCACAAAAGTAACGGTGTCGGAGCCGATCGGAGCCGACACCGATGCCTGTGCCACATGGTGGTCAGAACCGATCGGAGCCGACACCGAAGTGGTCGATGCAGAATCGGCACCGATAGCCATCGGTGCCGAAGGCTTTGTTAAGCCAGAATCGGCTCCAGCCGGAGCCGATCTCGACTCGGAACGAGTCGGAGCCGAGGCCGCAGGCTTAGACACAGAAGCCTGGGCCTTGGAAGATTTGGCTGATTTTGATGGAGCCGACTTAGCCGGAGAGCCCTCCGGCTTAAGAAGGCCCCTAAGTATCAGCTTGTTACGTCTTTCCTGCAGGACTCTCTGGCTGAAGGAATGACAAATAGCACAGGAGTCCTGCAGGTGAAGAGGCCCCAGGCAATACAGGCAAGAAGTGTGACCGTCTGTCAGAGACATCTTCTGACAGCACGAGTCACACTTCTTAAAACCTGAGACCCTCTCCTTTGACATGGTGCTTCACAAAACACACACACACACCAGTCAAAAATTAAATTAAATAAAATACCAAAAAGGTATTACTATAAAAACAAACACACACACCCTAACAGGGAGGGGAGGGGATGGGATGGGTAAAGTTTGACTAAAAAAAAAAAATTAGAAGAGACAGGGATTTTCTGTCAGAAAATCTATATAATTAACTTATAACTAAAAACTAAAGGTTTTTTTACAAAAAGGGGCTTAAATATCAACAAAGTGAATCACTTACCAGGAGCTGGTAAAAGGAGGACCTCATAAGCGAAGCGGCAAACGAGATCTGGGTACTTACCGCCTTGCATCATGGGATATGGGGCTGCCTCGAGCTGGTAAAAGTGACTCTCGAGCTTAGCAAGTGCCGAGTCGGAGCCGAGGGATCGGCTCCGAACCCATCAAGCAAGAATGAAGGCGAGATTGACAACTTAACATTTGTTATTTAAACAAAATTCTAATATTTCAACAATATAACATGACTGTCACCTAAAAATATTTCACTGCCTCCAGCCAAAATTGACATTGAATACTAGTATAAAGACTAACAATGTCAACACTTATAAAAAACATATCGTCACTCCAGTATATTCCAGACAGTTTATCTAAAAGATCAAAATTATCTCTAATGTAACTAGATAGTTTTGTCACATATGGAAACAAGTATTCATGCAAAAATGTTCCAATAGCTGATAAAAAATGCTTTTGGGCAGATACAATTGGCCTACCAGGTGGGTCAACATCATTCTTGTGAATGTTTGGAAGACAATAAAATAAAGCCAGCTCACTATCATCTGTACTAAATTTTTTGTCATAATCATTCTGTGAAAAATATTTTAACCTAACTCCCTTGTATATAAGGACATCAAATTCTTTTATTGCATTATTATATTCATTTATATTACTTTTCATATCATTCAAATGCAACATACACATTTTATAATACTGTTCAACACTCATAACTACTATCTTGCCACCTTTATCAGATGGTTTAATAACAAGTTGTTCATTCTTGGCCAATAACTGTAATTGGTTCCACTCATTTTTGCTTAAATTATACACTACTTCATTTTTATGTTGCATAAAATTATGAAAAGCAACTTCCACAGCATAATTTAACATTTGAGAAAAACATTTAATATGTTCATGCTGGTATAGGGGAACAAAGTTACTTCTACATTGAATCTTATCAGTGTTAAGCAAACTATAAGCATTAATAGTATCTTCTTGTTCAAAACAATCCTCAGGGTCAGATAAACAGGAATAAAAACTGTCTTCTAAACTATCTTGCTCATCAAAACACTCATTACGTTGCTTACTAGCAAAAAAATATATTAAATGAATTTTTACAACATAATCTAAAAATGTCGCATTTGAGTTCATGTCTTTAACTGAAAAAGTTTTTAAAGCAATTACTAATACCTAAATGGATACATTGTACTTTTCAACAGGCAACTAAACTATATAACTGGATACTTTAAGAATTCATGAGATATACTTTGGCCTTGAGAAAGAAATATGGGCTATATGGTAATCTGTGAACTAAAACAAAAAATGCTGTATCAAAATCTATAAATCACTGCAAAAAAGTAAACAGAAAGACAACATGACCACTAGTTTTCAAATTCAGTGATTAAAAAAGATAATGCATGAATCTGGTTATGGCATATAAATTATAGGATATAGATAAGAGTCTCTTTGAATATGGGATAATTACTTGTGGGGTATTTCACCCTTCAAAGTAGTTAGGTTAGATCATCTGTCTGGTTAAGATGATAATGAAATAGTGGTAGCATATATGAACCAGGACACCTGTAAAAGCATAATGAGGGGTAAGTTGTGTAGCATGTTGGTTCAAAGTGACACTATCACTGAAACAAGACAAGTAACCAAGCCCGGGCTACAAACCTGAATAAAACCAATGCTGAACAGTGAGACAGTATCACAAAATAAATTAGAAAAGTAAATTCTGGAGAACTACAGAAAGTATGGTTTATAGAAAGAGTCTGCGATTTCTGGACAAATCTGTCAGCAATGATGAATTATAATCCTGACATTCAACAAAATATGTAATAAAGAAAATAAATCTTAAGCACATAGCAATAGCTTTGTTGCATACACATGAAATGAAGGCTCCTAGGGCCACTACCTGGGAAAACTTCCAGCAAATGCTGGGGATCACAGTAGATATTCATAGGTAGCATTCTTGATAATTGCGATACTGACTGCCAGAAATGGTATGCCAAATTGACAAACATTTCATCAGTTTACTAATTCTTTTCTTGTTAACCAGGGTAGAACACAGATGTCTCTTCGGATCATGTTCAGGTTCTGTTTAAGATTGCATACAAAACAAGTAACCAGAAATTTAAGTGTATAACCCAAATCTGTGAAACTGTGAAAATAAAACTTAAAAAAGACAGCTCTGGGTGGTATTGGAAGCAAACCTCCATAGCCTATGAATGGGGTGGGGTTCATGTCCTGCATCCCATTAATAAATATAATCACTTATGTGGTGGGGAAATATTTGTAAATTCATGGAAGTGAGAGAGTGGTGAAACAGTCATCAGTGTCACAAACAGTTCCTGCTCAGTATGGTAAAGGGTCATCCACATGTCCACCACCTGGAATGACTGTTGTCCACAGACCAAAGCAGAGTTTGCTTTACAATGAAATATTTTTGTAAGTGGTGGACAGGTGAAAACTGGACTAAGGAAAGTGGTAAAATTTCCTACTACTACAGCTGAGTTTCTAATTCCTCATGAGTCAGTTTTATTGAAAATGAATGGATACACTAGGTAAAGCATTACTATTGGCATACCCATATCCTATCCAGCAGGGGTAATCACTTTACCCAAGATCCAATAACTTCCTATATTAGTGCAGCTGTCTTGTAGCTGCCGGACCTGTTTTACATGAACTTTTTGTAAAAGTTCACCGAAATGGGTATGGCATACCCAATCCACTTTATCTTCTTCCCCTCTTTGTAGTGTTTTATAACAAAGCTGAATTAAAATGTATATGTACAAGTATGTAGAGAAAAGGCCTTTCAATTAATGGGATTATTAGCCTTAGTATTCTATGATATGAATTTACATGTAAGAGAAAAAGGTAGAGACAGAGAGATGAACATCTTGCAAATATGTATCAGAATAGCGAACACTAACACTAAATATGTAATTGTGCTGTAGAGTAGTGATTTTGATGAAGCAGTCACTGATCTACAGAGAGATTTTACAGCTAGAGGTTATTCAAGGAAGGAAATAGACACTTGATTTGTGAAGTATATCGTAGGAGAGCCGATGGAGCCAGATCCTACTTTACCACTGACAATTACACTTGTGAATGATGTTACACAGAGGGCAGATTTGGAAAAAAGACATAAGACTGGGGTTTCCCCTGTTTTACTCCAGTGATGTGAATACAGCATGTGAAATTATTAAATGGAATTGGTTGATCTTAACAGCTGAGCAGAAGATTAGACAGCTCATCGGTTTGCAGCCGAGATTTCTTTTTAAAACTAAAGTCCCTTAAATGTTTGCTATGCTACAAGGGGAATGTCTGAGAATGTTTGAGGTACCTTTCTGAGGATGAATGGGGGTTGACAGAGTGGAGCAGGTAGTAAAGTTGGAACTGAATTTGTCTGCTAACAGGTTCACCATATTGCCAGGCTTGATGAATGTAGCATCATGAACTACCAGTTCAGCACATTGCTGTGTGCTGCCCTTGAGGTTTCTGACTAGCTGAAGAAGGCCTTATGGTTATCTGTCATGTGGGACACTATGTTAACCTCAGCATTGCCTTTGCTTGACCTAATTAGCCCTCTTAGTTGCCTATTTAGTATGATGAGAAAGGTTTTATCTTTATGAGAATTACCCTTCCCAGTTCTTGCCATTTTTTTTTCGTTTTGTTGTATATCCTGTTTAATTTGGGATGCCAACAGGGCAGTTTTTCTGGTAGGTACAGAAGCCTCTACACAGCCATTGACATGGTTGTACAGAGTTTCTGAAAGCAATTCAGCACAGGCTGCTATATTCTCTGGGTCTGCAGGGCTATTGAATTTTGACACACTATCGCTTAGTAAAAGGGAGTTTGTCTTGTAATAGTTTCCAACTGTTACTGGGTTTACTGGGGTTACTGAGTTGATTTTGATTTCGAAGTAGGCAGCTTTATGGTTGGACGTTACCAGGAAGGATGAGACATTTTGGGGGGGGGGGGGGTGCATCACTCTCACATATTTGTGAGCACAAGGTCCAGTATGTTGGAACCTCTACTGGAAGTATTCACATTTTGTCAAGGATGTTTGTATTTATGAAGTCCAGGAATATCTGTGCCTATAGATTTGAGGCAGTGTAGGATTCCTACGCTATACAGTGGTAATTAAAGTCTCCCATGAGTAGAGTACTAGGCTGGATGGTAAGCATCTCCAATAGGTGCCAATATGCATTGTGAGTTTCTTGGGGTATGGAGGGTGACCTCTAGCTGGCTACGATATGGTACGGGATTTTGTCTATGGTGATCTACACATGAAGGAACTCCAGCACATCATCCTGCATGACCATTCTGGAGGCATGCTTGTTACTGATATATATTGAGCCACCTCCTCCTTTATCCTTTATTTGTGCAGCTACCCATTTAAAAGTGTGGAAGGCACTGAAACCTTGCACTGCCAGGGTACTCTCTACTGCTGTAAAGCAGTAACTGCACAGATGTCTATATTCTTGAGTATAAGGAGGGCTTGGATTGATGGTAGTTTTATTTTTTGTTATTATTTAGGCTCCTGGCATTGCTTATGAAGTTGGAAGAGAAGTGTGCCTGATAATTGTTCGCTAACTCCCTGCTGTCTATAAATGCACCACAAAACATATTTTTAAATGTCTGTTCACTTGCAAAATGGGTTCGCAATTTACATACTTTGAACATGGGTCATACATAAACTGTCACATTCAGACCCTCTTTTCCTTCCAGTTCTACCCACACACCAAACGTATTTATTTTTGTCCAAAGTGAGGAGTGTTAAGTGTCCTGAATGAAGAAAACCCCAAAGAAGCTGTACTGCTCAGACACAGCATATGATCAAAAAGAGCCTACCTATAGAAGTAAAAACAACACTAAGGAAAATGAAGTCAGGGAAAGCAGCAGGTTCAAATCTGGTCACAGCATATATGATCACGATGTTGGCCGAGAAAGGGGAGAAATGGCTGTAGAGGGTACTGGCAGCAATAGTCCAGATGACTGGAGAATAAGCATGATACTGCCAATGTACAATGACAAAGGGGATATTCACAACTGTGTATAGTATAGAAGTATTAAACTCCTGTCACACTGCATGAAAGTATTGGACAGGGTGACTGATAAATGAATATGAAGAGAGCAGAAAGTAAGATAGGAGATGTGCAGTTTGGTTTTATATCAGGATGAAGAGCAACCAAACGAATGTTTGCAGTGAGACAGATAGTTGAGAAGAATGTAGAGATGAAGAAAGTGTCCATCTGGGCATTCTTAGCTTAAAGAAGACATATAAAAGGCTCAAGAAAACTGATTTGGGCAGTCCTAGGTTGGTTTGAAGTCCAGGAAAGATTGGTAGAATTAGTGCAGGCTATGTACAAGGTCCCAATCTGACAGAGGCATGAACAGTGTTTGGACTCACAGACAAGTTCCCAGTGGGAGTGAGTGTACATTAGTGTTCAGCTCTGAGCCCACTGCTGTTCATACTGGTGATGGACTACATTACCAAACAGGTTGGAGGGGACAGATCAACAAAGCTGCTGTTGG
The DNA here is from genome assembly GCF_019279795.1 of Protopterus annectens. NCBI lineage: Eukaryota > Metazoa > Chordata > Ceratodontiformes > Protopteridae > Protopterus > Protopterus annectens. Next base: position 258,849,423 of record NC_056740.1, on the reverse strand, counting down.
CAAGAACTTCAGCAAATGACAGGAGAATGGAATGCAAAACTGAAGGCACATGATGAAACTGAGTACAGACAAGACAGTTGTCTTGGCAGCAAATGGGGTAAAGCAGAAAAAGCTGAAAACTGAGATGTAAGAGGAAAGTAGTGAGGTTAACAACTTCAAGTATCAGTTGGGGGTGGGGGGAGTCCGAATGAGGAAATCAAAGCTAGAATCAGACAGGCTTCAGCTAACTGGCACTGAATGTCAGGGGTAGTAATTAAGAGAATGACAAAGAAGCCAAAAAGTAAGGTTTACAAAACAGTGGTAATATCAGTATGACAGTATGGTATAGAAACCTGGACAGAGAAGGTAATTCATGGGAACCGGGTTTTTCCCAAAGTGGATGATAACACATTTTTTGGCATTGAGCTTAAGCCATGGTTCTGACACCAGTCATTGGTCTCAGTGAGGCCTTTCTGTAGGATGTCAACATCACTTGGGTAGTTAATTATGGCTCCCAACTTGCAATCATCTGTGAACTTTGTCAGCCAGAGTCCTTTCGTGTTAGCCTGGACTTCAGAGAAGTAGATACCAAACAGGAGAGGCCCCAGGACCGAACCCTGTGGGACTCCACTCGTGACTGGTCGGCAGTATGACTTGGAGTCAGCTACTTTCACACTGTGGGTTCTATCTGTGAGCCAGTTTGCAACCCACCTAGCGATATAAGGGTTGATGCCTAGCTTAGTGAGCTTTTCTATGATTCCTGAGTGGGGAATAAATTGCCTGTCTTAGTACTCGAACCATGAATGCCTGCATGTAAAGCTGGGATTCTAACCACTACACTATCACAGTTTAAATAATCAGCCCTGCCAAGTCTTGAACCCAGGACTCATGATGTAGTTACCGAGTAGTTACTTCAGCTATAATGGAAATTATTAGCAAGGACATAGAAGACCTCGAGACACTGGATCCATCCCAGTTTGGCTATGTCAAAGGAAGATCATACTTAGTGAATCTGGTGGACTTCTTTGAAAAGGTTACTAAGGCAATGGATGAGGAGAAAACAGTGTATATTTCCTCCCTAAGATCTAACTAAAGCATTTGATACAATACCCCTCTTGGGCATTGTCAACAAACCTACAGAATACGTTTAAACCCCGTTATAACATGCTGGATGGCTCACTGATAGTACCCAGGAGGTTAGAATCAGTGAGTCCACCTCCATAAAGAGACAAGTCACCAGTGGATTTGCCCAAGGTTCTGTGCTAGGCCCACTCCTCTTTGGCATATGCTTTTTAGATGTCAAAGCCAATGTCAAAGGCCTCTGACAACTAAGTTCATAGATGATTTCAAACTGGAAGCAGTCACTGAATCCTGCGAATACCCTTTAAGAAGGTCTAAAACAGAACACAATACCAAGAAATGCATTATAGTACCTTTTGGGAAGTCAGTCACCCTGGGTAACTACATCATTGATAAAACACCCCTAAAAGTTGATTAACTAGTCAGGGGTCTGGGAACTCATGTAGATAGTAACCTAGTGTTCCACCAGCATGTGTCCAAGGTAGTACGAAAATCCTTCTGTTTTTCATTCTTCTATATTGCTCAACTTATAAGCAAGGACATGATATCTAGATCTATAGAGGCCATCATACTGTTATACTTGACCCTCATCAGGCCCATCACAGGGTATAATGCCCCTTTCTGTATTTACCTGACCAAACACATGCAGCAACTGAAATGTTCACACAGGTTCCTTATAAAAAGAATACAGGGAGTAAACACAATGTCCTGTGCTGATGACCTCAAAACCTGTCTCTTTCCTCATACACACTTCTGATTACTGATCTTTGCCTGGCATACAGAGCATTCCTGGACTCTGTTCTGATGAACCTTTTGCAGATCTGCAAAATAAACAACATCAGAACTGCTACATTAAAAGACCTAACATTTCCCTTATGACATAAATAGGACATGTTGGAAAGACAGATGTTTATCTCAGAAAATTCCCATTCAGTGGAACAGACTCCCAATCAATGTGATGCATTTTTTTCTTCAAGCTACATAATTTCAATCCTTGTCCTTTTAAAATATAATCTAGCTCTAAATAGGTGTACTCATTCTGTCAAATCTAATGACTTTTGCACACTAACTCTCATGAGATCCCACTGCACACTTACATGGTTTCACACATAGACAAACGCACGCACACACATACGGACACACATTTGCACACACACATACACACACACACACACACACACACACACACACACACACACACACACACACACACACACGCGCGCGCACAGACATCTCTGACTACAAGAATTGTACACACATGGTTTAAACATACTTTGGTAATACCATTGCAAAATATTCAAATCCAGTACTCATTCAGCATTACTGACCAATATCTAGTTTATGTTTAATCACTAATGTATATGAAATATTAGTCTATAAACAAGTCATGACACATTAAAGATTATGGAATATTAACAGATGTGCAACATGGCTTTAGAGAAGGCTTTATCATTACAAGCTGTTAAATGTGTTGATGATGGAATTATTCTTTTCCAAAACAATGGCAACAATGTGAAAAAACAACTCTACAAATATCTACATTAAAATTATTTAAGACTATGTATTTTTATAAATACATTACATTCATCACCTTGTAATCAGTGAAGAGATGTTGAGTCCCTGGCCAGTATTCATAGTTACCAAAAGAATGTGACCAAAGTACTTAACAAAAACAACAAAACAAAGAAAATGCACCGGAATCCATGTCTATTCTGTGAAACACAAAGTTTATTGAAGCACCAAACAGAAAAGCACAGTGTCAACCCCAAAACATTAACGCTCTTGTATTATCCACACGTTTTCGTCAAACAACTTCACCAGATTCGTTTCAGTATTCATAGTTGCTTGCGCAAATGCGATATGGGTATTCCTGATGCTTACAAATTACCATAGCAAAGGCAAGATTCATAGAGGCCATTTACGCTAATGCTAAAGGCCTTAAAAATAATGAGATGCAAATGACAAGTGCTGAAAAGCATAGCATGCTAACAAGGCAGTTTTGCAGTTCAAGTCTGACATCCCGGCAGTATGCATATCTGTTGTTAAAAGCAATGCTTTGCCTTTGATATTGGAGTTGCAATCCAAGAAATTGTTTGTCCAAGTATGCACAAGCACTTCCATGACACACAAATGAATTATTTTCCTCAACAACCCCTTTATTAGTTCGCAATAAGTATATACAGGCACCAAAATTACGCAGTAAATTATTTTGTTCAGTGATCACTTCAGCAGTCCAACCATGTATGGACAAGCATTTCCCTGACACACAAATAAATTATTTTCCCAAGTGACCCCTTCAAGAGTATGTCCAGGTATGCACAAGCACCAAAATGGAACATTTCCCAAAGCGATTCCTTCAGTAACATTTCTTAATGTGCACAATTACCAAAATAAAACATTCACCCAATGACCCCTTCAGTAAGATGTCCAGGTATGGACAAGAACCAAAATGAAACATTTCCCCAAGCAAGACTTTCAGTAACATTTCTTAATGTGCACAAGTACCAAAATAAAACATTCACCCAATGACCCCTTCAGTAAGATGTCCAGGTATGCACAAGAACCAAAATGAAACATTTGCCCAAGCAAGACCTTCAGTAACATTTCTTAATGTGCACACGTACCAAAATAAAATATTCACCCAATGACCCCTTCAGTAAGATGACCAGGTATGGACAAGAACCAAAATGAAACATTTCCCCAAGCAAGACCTTTATTAACGTGTCCTAATGTGCACAAGCACCAAAATAAAACATCCACCCAAGCAAGACCTTCAGTAAAATGTGCAGGTATGGACAACCACAAAATGAAACATTTCTCCAAGCAACCTATTCAGTAAAATGTTCAGGTATGCACAAGCAATAAAATGAAGCATTTCCCTAAGTGACTCTTTCAGTAAAAATATCCAGGCATGCAGAAGTACTAACTAATCTCCCCTCGCATCTCTGTATTCTCTAAGAAAACTCCTGCTTACTGGTGTAAGTTCAGGACTGTTTATGTGCTTAGTATGCAAATGAGCTCATTATAGATTCATGTCTATGAATCAAACGCATAAGCATGCATGTAAAGCCCCTTAACAGCTTAGTAGCTGTCCCCCTGTTGCTTATGTGTTAAGCATGTTATGTTTTTGTGATAGGGCCGGCATGTCTACAGCAGCTTCTTCACATCTTCAAATGCATGCTGACAGTCCAGGGTTTGCATATTCAAGTAGCACCACTCTTCGTGGATCACCCCTACAAAAATGGGAAGCCACAGACTGTGAATGCCTCCTACTTCTCTTTTATTATTATTACCATTATTTTGCTATTGTATCTGTTCAAATGCTGCCATATTATACATTAGAAATGTAAACTGGCACTATTAACTTCATATTTCTATTGTTCCTGTCTGTTTGATACTGATGTTTGAAAAGTTCACATCATCAAATTTGCAAAGGGGGGGGGGGGGCTACACCAAATCCAAACAATTTTAGATACATCAGCCTGACCAGCATTCTATGCAAAATCACAGACACAGACGAAATGTGGCTTATCCAAAATGACCCAGGGAACCTACTTCTATCAGATATGGGATGGTATGTATTTATTATGGTGAGATTTTGTCTTCTGAATCTTGTGGCATTTTTTGAAGAAGTAACAGTAGCAGAAGCAACAGCATTTGATGGAGGCATGATTGTGCATTCTGCCTATTTTGATCTTGCTAAGACTTTTGACACTTTTCCACATAAGGGAATAACTGACATATTAAAAATGGGGACTCGTAATTCAGACAACGGTGAAGCAACAAGATGTAATAAGACATGTTGAGGGTTACCTCTCTATCCCTAAAGGGCATATCAGTGAGCTCTAATGTGGTTCTGTTCAGGTCTACTTGACTTTGGACTATTCTTCTCAGATATGAAAGAGGGAAATGGGCAACATATAATCAAATATACTGATGGCTGTGAACTGAGTAAAATAATTATTTCAATAAAAGATGCCCAAATTCTCCAAGACAGCCTACAAAAATATACATATGCTTCAGTCATAACGGCTCTTCTTTAACGACAGTAAATGTAGTGTTGTGAAACTTGACTAAAGGGACATAAATTGTGATTACAAAAATAAAACTTAAAACATAAAAATGATACCAACACTAAAGATTCAGAAAAAAAATGGTAGACAACAATTAAACCTTTGGTCCATGTCTATCTACCAAAGTCAGAAATGCATATTCCCTTGAATACTGAAGAACATGTCTAGTCATTGCAGGGAGATGATTCTATCACTTTATCAACATCAAATTGGATAATGATTGAAACTATTTGATTCTTTACTAAAACATCATAGGGCTGGAAAACTTGAACCATCCAGAAGGGCATCAGAAACTGTAATTAGATTATGTCTTTTACTGATTACGAAGAGGTGATCTCTGTCTGGTTCACAAGAAAGGTTACTGGTAGGTTGTAAGCTTGTCAGCTAAACCTATAAACCTATTTAAGGAACATTTTAGCAGTGTTTTAGGTTTTGCGTACATTAAATTCGATTTGTTTATTGCAATGTCTGTTATAAAGTTCAACGTATGATGAAGGTCATACCTGAAAATGGTTGTAGGAGCAGTCCACCTGGCCAGTTAACAAAGAATCAGTGTGGTATAATGCTTGTTGTGACAAGAACTAGTTAATGGTGAGAGGCTAGCTATTGATGTTCACACTTTGAGAAATATCACTGAGAAGAGTTAATATATTGATTTTGCTTTAATAGCAGAAAAAGTTGGTTAGGCAGAGTTTGGTTTCATTTTGGACCCAGAGCGAAAAACTCCAGGGAAAATACAGAGCATGTAATGCAAAGGTATTGTTACATGTTAAGATGCAGTAGGATTACCAAGTCATAGATACATATCAAATCAAACACTAACATCTTGACTTGTAGCACCAGAACAAATAGAACATGCAAGTAATAATTCTATTTAAACAACATTATATCTTTGAAAGACCTAATATTTTATTAGATCACATTCAATATAACATAGCAGTTCCTGGAAGATTTAATTGCAAGTCTAAAGGGGTAGTTTACATTGGTTTATGTTCAGGGTGCAAAACTTTTTACATGAGAATCACTACTAGAAGTTTAGGTAAAAGGATAAAAGAACATTTATATTCTATTAAAATAAAAGATGAAAAGAATGCTTTGTTTAAACATTCAAAAACATGTAGTACACGCACAAAGTTTCTGTTTTCAGTATTGGAACAAGTCCCATTGGACTTAAGGAGAGGCAGCTATATGAACAGGGTACAGACAAAAGAACCCAAATGGCAGATTACATTACAGGCAGATAAGTACCCTGGTTTAAATGATTTACTCAATATAAAATGTTTCTTGAAAGAAAGAAGACTGAAATTGAATAAGTGATGCTATTTTAGTGTATTTGTTTTTTAGAATAAAACAGTTTTAAGATTTAATTAGTTGATTAATTGCATAATTGCTTAATTTATTCTTGAGTTTTATTGGTGGATTTTAATGTATTTAATGTACTTACAGGACGCATTTTTTAAAGTATGCTTCTGAAGTCATGTGATGAAAGTGATTAATAAAAGTTTTTTACGCTAACTCCTCTGTTCCTGCTGTGCCTTAGTTGGGGGGGGGGTTTAGTTTGGTTTACCACCATTCAGACTAGTCTTATTTTTGCTTTTCAATAATATAGACAGCATTTCTCTTCCATGAAGCACAAATAATTGTACTACATGTAACTAGTAATAATTAAAAAACAGATATGGCGAGCATTCTAAATAAGATGCTTAAAAAACATCTAGAAAGTCCAAAGTTTATTATGTTTTTTTTTTTTTAATCAGTAATCTTTTCTGTACATAAAATTAGTTATTCTCTCATGCACTGCTTTATTTTTCCACTCGGTCAGATTAAGTCACAAAAAATGTTTAAAATGTTTAAGTTATCCATAGAAAAGTAACAATATGCAGTTTCTTCCTCAGAGTTTTACTGCCATTATTATCACAACTAACTTGGTTACAGAAGTATCATTTGTGAGCTTCTTGTGCTCCATCACATCACTGCATCCTTTGTGATTTCCCACTTGGTTAATATAAGTAGGATACAGATGCCCTAACGAGTATGCAGAATTACTTGCAATGTCATGCTAGAGGAACAGAATGTGACAGTGCCATCATCAGAAACCCATGAAACAATGAAACACAGTAATCATCAAAGGTCAGAATTCTTCTGCTCTTGTGTAGCTATACAAAGAAAAGCATTCTAAAGCTGCTGAGTTATGTTGTTCTTCTTTAGTCATTTTAGTCGAGTCTGACTATAGTCTCAAAGACTTTACCCACCAGGTCTGTATGTTAACAATTAAGTTCTTGCAGATTCATATTCTTTAACTGCCACCCCCTTTCTTATTTTGCCTTTGATCTGTCTAAGCATTAATGACTTATTTAATAAATCCTATCTTTGCATTATATGGTGAAAGTATTTGAGTTTTACTTTTGCTCTCAAACCTTCCTGTGAGCAATCTGAGTTTAGTTTCTTAAATACTGACAGATTTGAGCTTCTTGCAGTCCAGGAAATTGTCAAGTACTCTGTGGCACAGCAGTTTTATACTATAACATTTCTAATACATAGCCTTACTTAAAGTCCGACTCTCACAGCCATATATTTGGGGGAGTGGGGATGTTTCTCCTTCCTGTATCACTTTATGGCTTTCTTCCCAAGTTCCCAGTACTATAAATCCACCATCAGGTTAACCAGACATCTTCTTAAAACACCAGACTAACTTCATAGGGGTGGGGCCAATATCAAACTTGAAGGTGTCCTGGGAGTCTGACTATTCACACCCACTGGGGGGTTCCATTGTATGCCCTACTTCTGTTACCCCACTCCCTTTTGGGCCCTTGGATATTTCCAAGGGATAGGCATGCAATGGTGACGTGGCATATGTCCCCACCTCCACAGCAGCCAGCCATACCCCTACCCTATTCCACATTTGGCACACACATCCTAGCATTATAACCCCAGCCTCCACCAGGGATCATCACAGCAGACACCTACAGAAACGCCCACTTACCAGGTATGGTAACACCCATCTCTCCCTGCTGTTCTGACACATGCCCAATACCCTACTTGAACTCAGGTTCCTGGGCTGAAGTCAGGGCTTTATCCCTCCACATTACTGGAGAAGCAGGAAAACAATATATTTGACTATATAGACCTTTGTTGACAATGTGATGACTTTGCTCTTTTTAAATCTTATTCAGATTTGCTGTAGTGTTTCTTCAAGAAGCGAGTGTCTTTTAATTTGATGTCTGCCATCTCTAATTGCAGAGATCATTGAAGCCAAGAAAATACAATTTGCCATTGCCTCAAATTCTTTCCCATCTCTTTGCAAATAACCGACAGGGATATGTGACATCATTTTAGCTTTTTCTGATGTTCACCTTCTACTTCCAACTTCATCAACAGGTTTTCAACTCTTCCTCATTTCACTCATCAGACTGGTATCATCTGCATACCTAAGGTAGTTAATTATGTCCCAGGAATTTGGATTCCAGCATCTGATTCAACGAATGCAGTGTTTTGTACTATTTTTTGTATGTTTGTCTACATGTCCTAAATAAGTTCCGTCTATAACCATTTCACTAGCTACTGGATAATAACAATTCACACAGCTATAATCCTAAATGATCTTCTGGTAAATAATTTATATTGCTATGGTGCAAACCATTGTCAACTTAGTATATAACAGCATTTCATTAGTCACCAAATCTGGACTTTTTGTCTTTACTGATGATTTCATCATGACCATGCCTTTTGCCATGATCTTCTTCTGTCTTTCGGCTTTTCCTGGTTAGGGGTCGCCACAGCGGAACTCCGGTACGCTAATGATTGGCAGTTGATTTTTACGTGCTGGCTTGCCGGGCCTAACGCACAACCTTCAATGAAGGAACGCCCATCCACACATGTCGACACATAGAAGACGCTCTAACTGAGAATCGAACGGGCAACCTCTAACTGTGAGGCGACAACACTACCGCAGCACCACCACGATACAGAGAATTACTGACTCCCTTTAACTTCTCATTTCAGCAAATTTTCTGCCACAAAAGAAAGATAGCAAGCATCGTAAGCAAATCCAATCAAGAGTCAATATTTTACATGCTGGATACAATACTTACAATCACCATCTGTCATTTTTTTACAAGCCTTTATTGAAGGTAACTATGCTAAGTGATGTAATGACCCACCTGAATACCCACCTTTCCATATTCTGCACTTGCTCCAGTGCATGAATATGTTAAGTGGTCAGTCAGCAAACATGGTCATTACGACACCATATCTGGTCAGACAGGTGTTTTTATTTTTGTGTGTGTGCTTATAAACCTGTGAGGCACCAAGCAAGCTAATCCTGTTATTGTTCATTGACTTCTAACCCCATCTTATTAGAGCATTTGTTTATCCCACTATAAAGACAAACCAGCCTAAGATGCAAATAACAAAAATTTGTAATAAGTATGTATCTAGGTAATGAATACTATTCCACTGGTTTCTGAAGCCTGAGATACCTTTCTCAAAGAAATGTTTTATATATGTGGTCTGTGAAAAAATGTGCATATGTGTGTGCCTATTGTCTATCTCTGTCTACCAATCTGTCCATATGTGCACAGGCACACACACACAATCACACACTCACGGACACGCACACATACAAACACACACACACACACATATATATATATATATATATATATATATATATATATATATAAATATATATATAGTTTGCTATTGTTTGTTCGAACGGCAAAACATTTGCCATTTGAATCAATGAAAAATAAACCGAACAGAAATATTCTAACCGGCCACAATGTCAACCCAAATGATCGACACATTTGAGTCAACATTGTTACCAAAACCATCACGTGATAGCTGTATAGGAGCTGATGTAAATCAGACTCCTATATGACATATGTTTTTGCAGGGGGCAAGCCTCCCTGCTCCTCCCTGTGGAGGGCTGCTCCCCCCACACCCCCTGCTACTAATATATTCTAACTCCAAGATCGCACTACAGTGGGGATATGGATGAATTTCCAATCCCCACTGTACCGCGATCTCCAAGCAGATAGTTGAATACACTTATGCGAATGCACTAGTGCATTCAAAGTGTGTTCTACTATCGCATCCATTTATGTTTTGTGCCCGACATTCTGATTTTCTGCAGTAGTGCTGCCGACAGACTGTCATTTGCACAAACCATAGTAAACCTGTATAAATATATATGTGTGTGTGCATGTGTGTGTGTGTGTGTGTGTGTGTGTGTGTGTGTGTGTGTGTGTGTGTGTGTGTGTGTGTGAATTTGCGTATGAATATAGTTTTATCTGTACAAATGTGAATCATCTTGGCTTTATTCTTCCTTTGTGAAACTCCACTGAAGCAGTTTGACAATTTAAGTGATTCAACTGGTATCAGATGCTACATTTACAAAATTCTTCAAGGTATTTTTAGCATTTAACACCACTATCCTTGAAGATATACTCCTATGGGCCTCAACAGAAATACACTATGAAACCTACATACTCGGCGATGTAAACATCGACTGGAGTAAAATCAACAGCCCCTTACCTTCCCTATCCATTAACCTCTATAATTTTACTCAAGTAATCCCCTCCATCACCAGGCCCAATAAAACAAATCCACCAGGATCCATTCTTGACTGGATCTTAGTCACCCATCCTAATAAAATCACCAATTCTGGCACTATCGTTGACAACATTAGTGACCACCTCCCAGCTTTTATTCACCGGGCAACCACCTCTACCTCTCATCAGCATCAATACATTCTTACACACAACCTCAGCAAATCTGACCCCAAAATGTTCTCCAATATTTTCAAACAAATGAATTGGAACATTCTCAAAAAAAAAGCCATAGACTACTTCAATACTATCTTCCTAGACACTCTAAACTCCCTAGCCCAACTAAGACACAAAAGGATAAAAACTATTACTACTGCCTGGCTATCTAAAGAAACAAAGCAAACTATGCATCAAAGAGATACATTTTGGAAGCTTTTCCAAAAGAATAAACTGCCCGAGACCCATCTCCAGTACACAGAGCTCCGTAACCTCGCAAAAAAGCAAATCACCAATGACAAAAAATCTTATTATATAAAGCTCCAGTCCAACCATACCAAAAACCCTAAGCAATTCTGGAACTCTATAAACTCACTTCTTAACCCAGGCTCCAAAAATAACCCCTGCCCTGAACCAAGTAAATCCGACCTCAAATTAGTATCACAATTTAACTCATTTTTTATAGACTCTATATCTAACCTGACCAAGACTTTTCCCAGTAATAACTCTTCCCTCCAACTTCCTAGTCCTAAATCCCCCAATAACCCTCCTCCTATGTTCGAGCTCAAACCTGTCCCCACTACTCTCATAAAAAAGACTCCTATCCAAACTCAAACCCTGCTCCAGTGCACCCGATAACATTCCCTCCTCCTTCCTAAAATCCGCTGCTGATGGAATAGCATTCCCAATTAGCATCCTTATCAATGGATCCATAAAGGAATCCTACATCCCCAAACATTGGAGTTCCTCCTTTATTCTTCCTCTCCACAAGGGAGGCAAAACACAGGCATCTCAAATTTCCACCCCATTGCACTACTCTCACCTATCTCCAAAATACTGAAAAAATGTATTCATCTCCCACTCATGCCTTTTCTGACCCAAAACCAAAATCAACTCCTTACCCATACACAGCATGGCTTCCGCCCTGGACATAGCACTATGACCACATTACTTTCCTTCCTAGAAACTGTCAATCAAGACCGAGACTCCGGACACTTAGTATCTACAGTACTCCTAGATATCTCTAAAGCTTTCAATACTGTTTCCCACAAGCACCTTCTCTATCATCTCTCAAACCTTAATCTCTCCCAAAACACTCTATCATGGTTCGCTAGTTACCTGTCTGATAGGACTCAGGCTGTCAAATTGAATAAAGCCACCTCTCCTTTCTTACCAACCCCAAATGGCATCCCTCAGGTCTCTATCCTCAGACCTATGCTATTTAACATCTTTTTCAATAATTTTCCACTCTGCTATTCCTAACGTAAAAGTCATTCAGTATGCTGATGACTCAACCTTAGTCTGCTCTGCCTCTAACTTCCCCGAACCGCTAACTAAAACCCAAATCACCTTCTCAACTACTGAGACCTGGATGCACCAAAATCACCTCTTTCTCAATGCAAACAAATCTAAAATAATCCTATTCCTTCCATCAAAATCTTTCTCATATGACAAAAATTCCTTCCAAGTTCTTAGCCTAACCAACTCCCCCATCGAAGTGGTCCCGTTTGCCAAACTCCTAGGTGTTACAATAGATGAACACCTCAGTTTCGACATCCATATTCAACAAAACATAACGAAAACCCACCAAAAATTAGGGATGCTATATAGAAACAATCGCTTCCTCTCCACATCCAGTTGGCACACCCTGGCCACTACTTAACTTCTGCCTTCGCTATTGTACGGAGCCCCTCTACTAACAAACCTGACATCTTCCATCACCTCTAAACTTGAAAACTGCTATAATAAAATCTCCAGATTTGCCACCAAAGCCAACAGTTCTACCCATCACTGCTTCTCCCTCCAATCTCTGAACTGGCTAGAACTCCCAAACCACCTAGACTACCTCCAACTTACCACTGCACACAGACTCCTATTTTACCCAACAAAATGCCCCGCTCTGACAAATATCCTTCCACCCTACACCCCTAATACAACTCTAAGATCAGAAAAACAAAACTTAATAATGATCCATAAACCTAAAAGACCTGCCGGCCAATTTCTTCTTTCTTACTCCCTAGGTAGGAAATGGAATTCTCTCCTTTCAACACTAAGAACCCTGACAAACAGAGAGAACTTGAAATCACAGCTATTCACCTACTTGTCCTCCAAAGGGAAATATATGTGCTTTCACACTACCTAATTTCTTTGTTAAGCTCTTGGCCCCAGCAGGTTTTCCTCCTGCATAACGATATAACTTACTATATCCTTTCAAAGCTATTTCCCAAAGATACTAACTATGTAAATATTGTAAATAGCTTCTTACTCTATATGCATGACTGTATGTTAAATGACTCTGTACAAGGAAAGATTTTCCGCAATGGTCTAAATTGCTTATGCTTTGCTTTGAATTCATATATTTGTAACTTGTTCTTAATTGTTACTGTTTTTCTGTATTCTTTGTCATGGAGCTTTTCTCCCTGGGCCTCCACTGAAAATGGGCTCTCTGAGCCCAGTGGACTTCCCCGGTAATTAAACTGTAAATAAATAAATAAATAAATACATATAAGCTTTTAATATATGAACATTCTTCTAAGACAGGGTTTCAGTTATGTCTTTGTAATTCGTCAAATATGGCATCCATTTTTTTTCCATAGCAGATTTGCAGTTTAGGTGAAGAATTTGAAAACTGTTCTGTTGGCAGTATTTGCGTGTGTTCAAAAAACAATGACTTCCAAGCCACATGAGCAGACCTGAACCACATTCCTTTCTATACAGACAGATATCTAGAACAACAGGAAATTCCTCATGAAATTTGTTCCTGGTATCCTTTCAAATCAAATTATCTCATTGGCATTAGTTTTTGCATACTGTTGAAAAAGAATGAAAGCTATATAGCCTGGGTATTGAAAAAGTTCTCAGCTGCTTTCCAGAGTTTGCCAGGTGCTGGAAAGGGTATAGCCTTACCTGTCTAATGGAAACAGAGCACAAACTGACATAGAAGTTAAGTATAATACATTGGACTGAGGTAAGTATAATGTACCTTTTTATTATGACAGAGCAATTAAGGAGCATCACTAAACATAAAAGCATACTTCAGACTTGGCTACAAGGCATCATTAGCAAAAATACAGCTTAGTCCTATCCAAGAAGTATGTAAAATGGTCACACTACATGCAGTGCATATATTCTCAGAATACATCTGCTACCTGTAAGATATAAAACTAAATCTGACAAAAATATAGCAAATCTTTTTGCAGACAGTAACCACTGTGACTTTAGCTGCACTGTTTGCTGGCCTGAAGTGCATAAGCATGTCAAAAACATTCCTGGGGGTTCAGAAAGCAATACTTAAGAGAGCAATCATTTTTTTCTTTTTAAGAAAGCAATTTACAAGCTTCACTATTCCAGTCACACAGACCGTTGAAGTCAGGTTTTCATATGGGTAAGCAGTGATAAAAGCAGATGGAAACTGAATGCCTGTGTTACTTTCATAACAGAAAGCGTGCCTTTGTATTCGTTCATTTATTGGCATGTATATTCACATCCTCAGATTAGCAAGTTAATGACATTTTGAAAGCTGTAAAATTAAATCCAATGATTCCATTGCAAAATGCAGCTTATATTTATGCTACTAAGAATACATAAGAAATCAGTAACTTTCCATACAATAATTTCCATGTTAAACCTTTCCAATAGCTGTTTTATGTATTAAAACTCACATCTTTGCTATCATTATGCTACACTGGATATATATGTCATTTGATTGTACAGTATTGTTATTGCTACAATGGATATATATATATATATCGTTTGATTGTACAGTATTGTTATTGCTACACTGGATATATATGTCGTTTGTACAGTATTGTTATTGCTACACTGGATATATATGTCGTTTGATTGTACAGTATTGTTATTGCTACACTGGATATATATGTCGTTTGATTGTACAGTATTGTTATGCCATACTTTTGCAGTTCTGTTTCCCTTTCTCTGCTTCAGCTGACAGTGCTTGACTTTTTTTTTTGTAGAGCAAACATAATTGCTCACTGCAGTATTTGATCATTTGTTAGTTAAATTACATACCCATGTGTGTACTCTGAGATAGCTGCATGCTAGTGACAGAGCTGTACATAATTATTTGCCTGTCTTAAATGGATGTCTATCTCTCTGTCCACCTGTCTGTCTATATGTCTATCTCTTTCTGTTTGTGTATCTATCTGTCTGTCTGTCTATCTGTCTATCTATTGTCAGTGATGGCACTTTGATTTGACCTCAGTGCAAAAATGATTAAGTAAAGGAAGTGTTTTCAGGGGTGATGCCTTCTCCATGCGAATGAACTTTTCTTTGCACACTTGCATGAAACCATTAATGTTTATGCACTTGAAGTAATACTTTGATACTGCAGATGCTTTGGGGGGGATTGGATTTCAACATATCATAATGGAACAGTTCTTTTTTGTCATTCACTCAAGCATTTTCCCCAACTTTAAATTAGTAACAATACAAACAAAGGATTAAGTTTTATGAGGGCATGTCTTAAATCTGTCTGTTATAATAAATAATCATTACAGTGCCTCACATCAGTCTGGTTTACGATGTAGTTCCACATATATGAATCCAATTCCAATAAATAAGTGCAATGAAAAAAATGTACTCAGAAAGCTTACTGCATTATGTTTGTTTTTGAGCTTTTATCTCAGACATAAATACTCTGAAGACTCATGTTCGGATTTCCAAACTGAATTACATTTAAAAAAATCCCTAATCCGTGCATCCTTGAATCCAAACCATTTAAACCTAAACACATGATCTACATTAAACCAAATTAAACACTTTTTAAGAAAGACTAAGAATGTCACACACACACACATACCTCTAACTGCACAGATTTGCACAGAATGTCTAGATTTTTGCCTCTTACTTTTGGTCTGTTCCTCATACAAATTGTATTTTTTGACGAATCGCTGAGATGATCCAAGAATTAAAGTCACTAAATAATGGCATGCATTTGAGTTCAGACTCCTTCAGAAAATGCAGGCTAACACAAATCCTGTTATTCTATCAAGTTGTTAAATATATAAGAGCAATATTTAAAATGTGTCTTTTTTTTTAGTCCTTTGTCCCCCCATTATATCAGGCTTTGTCTAGATTTCTTGCACTAAGAGGTTGGGAGGTATGCATAGACACCACTATGTGTCACAATGCACTTTACAGTCCCTTAAGTATATCAGTTCTGAAAATGGTATTCATACAGTTAATCCAAACCCCAGGCCTGAAATCTGTACAGATCTTGGGATAGTACATTACCAAATTAACTACCCTTTTTTGTTAGATAAGACCATGACTCCTTATCCACACCCATTCATAGGGTACCATCAAGTACCCCCTTCCTCATTTGCTTGGCCATCTCTCACCTAGCCAACATAAATAAGCAGGAGTATACAAGACCAGTTCCCTCAGTAGGTGGTGCAGGAGATGAGCAGATCACAGTTCCAGCTGCTAGTACTGCAAACTGACAGAGCTAAATTAAATCTATCACCAAGTAAATTTCATGGCATAGAAGGACAGAGTACCAAACAGGAATAGAACCGGCAGGCAAAGGTCAGAATGTAAACCGTATTAAACAGCAAGAAAACAAACAATCTGACCACCACTGTAGGGTAAAACAAACAAAATAATATATTTATTGACTAATGCAAAATAAGAAATGGTGGTAAGCATTTTGACTACAAATGTAGCTTCCTCACACCATTTAAAAACAGAAAGATGTTTGATTGTTTGTCTTTTCGACTTTTCCCGGTTAAGGGTTGTCACAGCGGAACTCCGGTCCGCTAATGATTGGCAGTAGATTTTTATGGTGGTAAGTTGCCAGCCCGACTCCCAACCTTCAGCGAAGGCACACCCATTCACGCATGTCTTTCGGAGGCCACTCGACCGTATGGAGGACATGCGGACTCCACACAGAAGGCACTCCAGCCGAGAATCGAACAGGAGAACCTTTTTGCTGTGAGGCAACAACACTACCGCTGTACCATGATTATTAAGCTAAATTACTCAATCAATCAGGAAGTTGCTCTCCAATCAAAGTCGAGAACAACTACACACCCATCAACAAAAGCCAATCATTTAAAAGATAGAAACACACTCTTTTTGAACCTAATAAACTCACCATAACTAGCACACAGAAATCTATAATAAATCAAACTGGAATAGCTTACATAATATATCTACAAAGAATAAATACATAAAAAACAATAAAAATAAAATCAATTAAATATACTATGTGCTTTCAATATAGGTTTTATGGACACTTTCCCATTCATTTCTGGATGAGTGTCAGCTCGCAAAGATACTATCCACTGTAACTCAGCACACTCAGTGCTATTTATTAAATCCCCAGCTCTAAGCTGTTCATTTAACAGTAAACCTAAACACATGATCAGAACCATTAAGCATAACATGTTTAGCCAGTGCATTATGTTCATCTAAGTTCCTAATATAACTAACATATTCTAAGATCCTCTCTTTCAAACCGTGATTGGTCTTACTTCTATATAAGCTTTGTATAGACCACATTGAGCATAATAAATGATATGTTTGGTTTTATAATCTGCATAGAAATTAAACTCAATCCTACGTTGAGTAACTGGCCATAAAATAAAACTAGTAGACCAAATATGGGCACATGATGAACAGCTCCTACAAGGAAAGATGCCTAACCGATCTGATCTAACCACATTAGTGTTCCTTCTCCCCAGATTTTTATAACTTAACTGTCATTTTAATGACTTATTGTTCCTAAAAGCAAATCTAGGTTTAGGGCCAACTTACTGACTAACCTCCTCACTAGCCATTAAAACTGGCCAGTACCTCCTAATGACATTACATATCTCTGCAGTTTCACTAGAATGGGTCAGAAGTCAATGAAAGTGACACTGTTGTAGTCTAGATGAGGTAAAATCAGTACTCATATCTCGATCACTGAAATAGTGTTTAGCTATGGTATCTATAAGAGAAAATACAATATCCCTCATATGTCTATAAGGTTAGAATGAAGCTTAATAATTGCACTACTAGCATGAGCTTTACCACTCCCCATCCCTTGTCAGCTCTGATTCTAATAACATGCACCTCTCAGTTTCTGTATCATGCCCTCATGCTTGGGTACAGCACTCTCTCTATAACTAGCCCCAAACTATTTACATTTGGGTCCCAGATCTGCTCCAGGATCCTGAATAGACTTGATTCCGCTCATGGTGCCAGTCCTTTGAATTTGACCCACAGAGCATAAAATCAGCAATGGCCTTACCCACATCTTTGAAATTTGCCATGTTCTGAAAGTTATGTTATAGTCAGCTCAATCCAAACTCTCTCATCACTTACTCTGTGTCACCAGTCCCACACAAGTGCTTATGTGAATAGCTGCCCCTAAACACAATGTGCTTTTCCTGCAACTTCCTCATCCCAATGAATATTGCCCCTACTAGACAGATGCCAGTCTGTACCAGTATTATCATTTCTTAGGTCAGCACTCTGCAAACCATTCTCCTTAAACCAGTGCTACCCTCTGTACCTGTAAATCAGTAAATCTATATGACAAAAGGCATAGTAATTCACATTATCTTATTCCAGTGTAACACACTATCTATGTTACCATTAAAAGAAGATCTACTGTGCTCATCCTCTGAAACTTTTTAGATCTTCTTAACTGCAGCACAATACTATGCAACAGACTCTCGAGGAGAGGAAGGCAGCATTCCCCTTATCACATCTCCATTTTGTGTCTTGAAAACTGCTTATTATCAATTACACAGGCTTCAAGGGAGAAAGACTCCCAGTTAAGGGGTTCATTACAAGCACCTATGTAAACATTAATGCTGGGATCCCCTGCTGCCAGAATAGTATTCAGTTTAACCTTTCCAGGTACCCCTGACATTTATTTATTATTTATTTGTTTATTTATTTATTTATTTTATTTTACATTTGTTAACTGGGATAGTCCACTGGACACAGGTCCATTTTCAGTGGAGGCCCGGGGAGAAAAGCTCCACACATATCAATAACATGTAGCAGCAAAGAATATAAAGTTTACAGAGAAAAATTACATACAAAATACAGAGAGTCTTAATTAATATTAGTTTTTACATACATATTAGACACAATTATTAATAGATTCACTAGTCTAAGGAAATATATAAAGAACATTGCAATAATTGCTGGAGAGAACGTGAGTTAACCAACAGTTACGAAAGATTGTTAGGCTCTAAATCCATAACAACAATCTATATTCGTTATATTGTATGTATAATACAGTCATAGAACCTAATCCTATCCATTCATCCTGGGATGAGAAATAGTTAAGGAGGAGGAGGGTCTAGCATAGTGGAGGTTCTAGCCTGGTATAGTGCAAGAGCACAGCCAGTTATTAGTGAGATGCAGTTTTAATGCTTTTTTAAGCTGAGTGAAAGAAGTGATAGTAGTTATATTGTAGGGTAGTGTGTTCCATATTTTGGATACATAATCAGAAAAGAGTGCATCACCTGCTTTATTATTAGATATAGTTACTGTGAAAATAGGTTTGTTACTTGAGCAAAGACTTCTGTTATTGGTATGGAGTGAAGTAGATTTTGCAATGCAGGGTTTTTTTCTGGTTGATATAGAATTTTATTGGCCAAGGAGAGTTGGTTGTAATGCAGGAGTTGAGGAAGTTCCAACTAGTTGAGCTGCTTCAAGGATGAGCAGTGGTGAGATCTAAATAGGGAGTCTGAGGTGAATCTAGCGATTTTGTTATAGCAGGAGGCAAGCTTAGCTAAGTCAGTTTTTCTAAGGTTGGTGAGAATAGGTGAGGCATACAGGAGGGTAGAAATTAGGTGTTTGTTAGGTAAGGAATTGTCTATTCCTGTAGAGGGTACCTAGTTTTTTCTTAACTTTCTTGATGGTCTGGGAAATATGAATATCAAATCATGCCCTAGATTAGACTTTAAATTACACTTTCAGTGTGTTATGATTAATCAAATTGCCACTGAGGAAGCAGTAAATGTATCCCTTCCACATCTACAGGGTCCTCTGCTCAGATATTTCCAAATATGTGACATCTTTCTGACTCTGGAAATCAGTGTATAGCTTTCAGCAGTATACAGTGGACCAAGATATTGCATTCCCCTTAAGTCTGGTTAATATTGTATATTTTCCATACTCAAAGCCTATGATCTCCACTACACTATGCATTCTACTTTCCTAGATGTATTCAGATTCCTGCCTCACACTTCCTTTTGTTTCTCCATCTACAGTTAACCATGCCTATATTTATTATTAGCTTGTTATTTATACCTGCAAATATATAATTCATATATTATATATTATATAATATTATAATATAATTTATTACAAGAGTTTTTGTCTGTAATTATCCAATCATGAACCTCTTTCAACTGGATTTTTTATTCCTGAGCTTCTCTGAAAATTGGTTGTAATCTTGAGAGATTCCCCGTTACCTGTACCTCTGTTAGATACCTTGAAAAATAAGTTGTGCAGTTTAAAAGGATTTTTAACCACTACAGAGATGTGATCAGAGTATGTTATCAACAACCTTCTTCAGAAAGGTAATTCCTAGCTTTTAATGAAAGCACTTAACTTACTTTAATAAATTATTTTCAGTTCCTCACGTTTTAATATTTGTTGTTTTTGGTTATTTGTTTACTATACACATGCAGCATGGTCTGTGTATATTTTGTATGTTTTACTTCAGGCTGTTAATTTACCCTATCCTTCTGGTGTAGTCATGGCAGTGTGAAATACCAAAAAACACTAACCACTAGCCTAGGATATTAAAAACGATTCCTTATTGGTTACTGGTTATGTCTGTCAGCATGCATTTTAATTTGAGACCAGCTCTTCCCTAGTTCTGTGCTAGGCTAGTTAAAATATGCCTGGATACACTTGATGAAATTGTTGTCCAGATTATCAGAGTTATTTTGTCAAAATTTTAGGTGAAATGAAATGTTTTAAGACATCTGTTTTAACTAATGTAACGTCAATTGCATTTATAACATTCTGTTCTAGTTACGATGCAAAAATGCTGAAATAATATTTTGCATTTTTTTATTTTTTTTTTTGGAATGGGTGGGGGCAAACACAAGCTACCAACTTGTGCTGACATTACATATTTTGATACCAAGGGTTACCTTTCCTTATTTAGCTAGACAGTTGAACCAGTCTCTTAAAACAAGAGCAACAAGGGTTTTACTTTACACAGCATTTCAAGAATCTTCAGCCAACACACTCCAACAGAGACAGAATTTTCACTTTCAAATTATGAATTCTTTGTTTTTGTTCCTAAACAAAAGACTGATTAAAGTCTACTATAATGTGAAAAAATAGTTTAAACTGGAAACTTGTTTAGCACTACCCAGTAATTTAAAAGTTAGAAAGTCCTGCACATTAATCACAAACACTGCCCAGTTTCTAAATGGAAGACTGAAGTTGCCGAATTTCATTAACAGTGAAGGTGGGTGCTGAATATAAAGTTCAAAACATTTACAAAAGCATTGATATCTTTGCCTTACTTTAAGTTTAATACAGCCATCATTCATGCCTTCATTTTCATTAATCTTTGAGAGAAATTGTCCTGTTCCCCTAAGTCTTTTAAACTTAATTCTCTGCTTTGCCAGACTGTCTGCAGCAGGACTTTTCTTTGCAAAATATTTCACTTTCTCAGTCTCACAGCAGTTTCCGACTGCTCACACTACAACAATTTCCAGTTGCTTATTACTTTGTTTGATGGACTTAACCTACCTTTCTACTCTTTTTTTTAATAACTAGCATCATGGAGATGGGCAACCCACCCAAACAACATGATGTGCGCTTGAATTTCCCAAGGCACAATAATAATATTAACCTTTTATCTGCATCTCTAAAACTTGCTTTATCTGCAAATTACATTATTTTTTTTATCTTATTTGCATTGTGAAGCAGTCTCTTCCATTGTAATTGCCTTTGGATTTCCATTATTTTGATGTATTGAATGACTGAATGTGTCGCTGATGTTTTCTAGAGTATGTTAAACTCCATGGAGGATTTTCGTTCTTAAGAAAATCATCTTTGTTTATGTGCCTGTCACAAATAGCCATTTGCTCCTTTTAATGTTATGGGATGTAGGCTTAGAGAGACAGAATGTGTGTACGTCTGGGTGTTTATAAGAGATTAGATGGGTGCAGAAGGAGATTCTTCCTTGGCTGCAGTAGCTAGCTGTTTCCATGAGTCCAAAGTGAAGGGCCAAAAACCTATTGCATTTGTTGAAAGGAGTTAACAAAAATAGAGTGGGAGGAGGAGGTTGTTGGCAGATTGCTATTGCAAGCTGCTAAAGTCCCTGCCATCCTTAAACATTATTCAGTCCAGTAAAGACAAACTCCTTATTGAAGTGATGAACTGAAAGACTTTTTTGGTAGAAGTAAACAGTATGAGCAAATGTGTATTTTGTCTTTTGGAGTATATGAGTGGTACCTTTTTAACGTACACTCATGTGCAGCTCTGGCTTGTACATAAAAACTGAGGGTTGAGGAAGATGGCAATTTTTTTGATTATTTTTAGAAAAGTAAGGTTATTAAAGACAAAGACATTTAGGACAGGAGCATTATTCGCACAGTAGTGCATAATTTTGGGAAATCATTTTGAATACTTGCATAAACATGATGTTAATGACATAATTTATATAATTTGGACCAACATAAAGCATTGAATGCATATTGTAAAGTATAATGTGTATCATGACTGGTAAACATAAGGACAAATAACCCCAGTCTCTGTTAAATATTTCTTTTTTTATGTATAATGTGTATCACAACTGGTAAACATAAGGACAAATAGCCACAGTTTCTGTTAAATACTCTTTTTTAATGTATACTGCATATCACGACTGGTAGACATAAGGGCAAATAACCACATTTTCTGTTAAATACTGTTTTTAAGTAGGGCTTATCTGCAGGTTGCAGAGTTCTTCTTCCCTGAGCATCAGGTGCCTCAGTCACAAGAATCTGAAGATCAACGCAATCATAACTGCTGTCCATCAAGAATAACTGCTACTTGTGGTTTCTATGTGATTCCTTTGTTTTGAAAGATTATACCTTCTTTACATTTGTACAAGAATGGAATCAACATATATGGAGTTCTGGAATTTGGGTGGAGGAGTTGCCTGCAATGTTGGCGGTGCAGTGGGGTTTGCCCTCTGCAAAGAATGCTTAAAGTTTGAGGTGTTGCACATTTCAGGCATTTGTTTTGAGTGTTATGCTTTGTCGGCTTTTATGCATTTGAGTAACCTCTTAATAGTTAGCAGTATGGCATGCACTCTCAGATTCTACAGTATCATCTTATACAAATTTTGGCATCTGAATGGCGTTTATAATGAAAATACACCAGTGCAGCTGTATCACCAGAAATGCATCACCTTTTAGCAAAGCATTCTGAGTATATTTATATAACAGCAGAAATGTGTTTTCCTCAAGCTTACAGTATTATAGACCTCATGGTTATGCAGGTCGTTTTATGCAAAACAGTCTACTTTGTACTTACTTGTCTTTAACTTACATGGGTCTAATTTATGTATATTTCAATTACTTCTTTATTATCAAAATTCTTTCTACCTTGTTGTCCATGCCATGGCTGAAATGGATTACTTGACTAGTCCATTTACCTGGTTAACAAAAGGCAAAATTAAAAATGAATAAAACGCAATAAAAGTGCAGTTTAAATTACTTTTTTCCACAAGTCTTCCAGAACATAGCTTAAAACAAGAAAAAAGTAAGATATGCATGTTACCACACTTGTTAACTAAATTGAAAAACAAAATATTTTACTTGAACATCTTTAAGTAAAAAAATAATATTTTCATTTCACCTTTGAAAGAAAGCGTAATTACTCTTACCTCAAGAAACTGTCTTTAGACCTGCATAGCCTAGTGAATTGCTTGCCTTTTTGTCTGTAACCTGCTGTTTGCTAGCAAAGTTATCGAGAAGATTGCTGTTGTTTACCTCAAGCATATTTGAATTGTCATCTCCCTCTTGATCCATTTCAGTCTGGTTTCAGGAAGTCACACTAGTCAGACAGCTGTCATTCATATCATTAATGACCTCTTAGTGGTAAGAGATCAATGTTACAGTTCAATATTGGTCGCCCTTTATCTTTCAGCTGCATCTGACAACATGGATCATGGGATCTTTTTGGTGTGGCTATGTACCTTCTGCAGTTTGTCTTCCATAGTAATTGACTGGCTTGCTTCTTATCTCTTGAGATGAGGTACATGCAGAGGGTAATCTTAAGGGTTAATTTCTCCTCAGTCTATACTCTTCAGGGCAGTATTCATCAAGAATCCATGTTTGGACTGGTACTTTTCGCAGTGTATATTCTACCATTCATCATAAAATACCCTTTATATGTGGCAGTTGAGGTTTCACTGTAATGCAGATGATACATAGTTATGCCTTTCCTTTTCTCGGGAATATGTCTCTGACCTGGTTACTTTACAAGATAGTCTGGATGCACCTGATTGAGGAGTAGTTGTCTGAAGCTCAGTATGAATGGACTCTGACTTTTCATGCAACCTTCATGCCCTCTGCAACTGCTAGCCTTTCCTCAGTTATCTATGGACAGAATCTGTGCTAAATTGTAGCCCAGGTGTGATCTGCTTGCACTTAAAGGCCAAGTATTAGCTACTATAAAGTTTATTTTTTTATCTAAAGTACATTGCTTTTAGTAAGCATTTAATTTCTTCTGTGGACCAGACAAAAATATCCCTGCTCTTGTCCTCTTAAGTCTAGGCAATTGCAATGTCCTCTATTTGTGGATTGGTATTAGAGACTTGGACAATAATTACACAAAGCAGAATGCTACAGCATGTGTATTAGTGGGAAATAGCCATTTAGTCCAATGTTACAGCATTGCTACACAGTTTGCATTGACAACCAATGGCCTCTCTAAGCAAATCAAAGTTTCTCGCCTTGACTTATCCCCTTTGGGACTTGGGTCCTTCATGCAACAGAGATGTTAGAACTCTAATAATTACCTAGATTCCTTTGTTCCACAGCCAAGGATATTCTAGAAATTGCAACAGTGCCTCTTCTCTGGAATTCACTACTTTACCTGTTATAGTCTGAGCTTTTGGTGGAGTTGTTCAACAGGTCCCTTAATAAGAAGTTATGTACCTACCATAACGTTCCATGTTAGTTGTCTTCTCTCGCCTTCTTTCTTGCTTGATGGGTTCGGAGCCGATCCCTCGGCTCCGACTCGGCACTTGCTTTAGCTCGAGAACTCCTTTTACCAGCTCGAGGCAGCCCCATATCCCATGATGCAAGGCAGGAAGTACCCAGATCTCGTTTGTTGACAAAAGGGCAATAACACCAAGCATAAAAATACTTCCCAAAGGAAGAAGAAACTTACAGATGGAAAAAGGACCAGATTTGAATGGTCTTTAGCATAATAGTTTCTTATACAAGGTCTGTCCAGGCCAGGGGGAAGGAGGGAGGGTCGCAAGAAAGAAGGCGAGAGAAGACAACTAACATGGAACGCTATGGTAGGTACATAACTTCTTAATGTTAAGTTGTCAATCTCGCCTTCATTCTTGCTTGATGGGACCGCGTCCCTAGCACCTCTATCCTGGGTGGCTCAATGGAACAAACTCTTGAGGACTGTAGAGCCAAAACTGGCTCTGTCCCTGGAGGCCAAGTCCAATTTGTAATGGGAAACAAAAGTGTGAGGAGTGGCCCAAGTGGCCGCTGCACAAATAGTGTCCAAAGGCAGTCTAGCTTGAAAAGCTGTAGAAGTAGCTAAACTCCTAGTTGAATGTGCTTTAGGTTTTGAGCACAGCTGTTTTCCCCTGATCGTATAAATTTCAGTGATGACTGAAGAAAGCCATCTGGACAAAGTCACTTTAGAAACAGGAAGACCTTTTTTATTATCCGCATAGGAAACAAAAAGTTGATCAGATTTCCTAAATTTTTTTGTTCTGTCCAAATAATATCTAAGCTGACGGTGGACGGCAAGATAATGTAGCTTTTGTTCAGCTCTATCTGAATAGTTAGGAAAAAATACAGGAGATCAATGGATTGATTCAGATTGTTTTTTGAAGCGACCTTAGGTAAAAATGATGGATTAGTTCTCAAAGATACTCTGTCTTTGTGAAAAATCAAATAGGGGTCGAACCGAAAGAGCATGAAGTTCAGACACCCTCCTGGCAGATGTAATAGCCACTAGGAATAAAGTTTTCCAAGAAAGATATTTCAGGGAACAAGAAACAGCTGGCTCGAAGGGGGGAAGAATCAAGGATGTCAGCACTAAATTTAGATCCCACTGAGGAGGAGGATTCCTGATTGGAGGCTTTAGTAGGAAAATTCCTTTCAAGAAGGCCCTGCAGAGCCTATGGGACATAATATTATGATCTGCTATCCCAACATGAAAATTAGAAATAGCAGCCAACTGAACTCTGACTGTGGAAGAAGAGGAGCCTGCATGAAAAATCTCTGCTAAGAAGTCCAGAACTGCCTGAACAGGGCAGTAAAAGGATCAATATTTTGGGCCTTAGCCCAATAAGAGAAACGCTTCCATTTGCTCGTGTAAATCCTCCTGGTAGAGGATTTTAGTGAAGTTACTATGATATCTCTAACTGGGTTAGAGATCAAAGGAAGCCTGGCTAGGAAGGAAGTGGAGCAACCATGCTGTGAGGTTGAGAGAAGGGATTGACCGGTGCAGCTGACCGGATTGGTGAATCAGTAGATCTGGCACTGGGTCCAGATGCCACGGCTGCACCAAAAGGTGGTGATGGAGGAACGGGAACCAAACTTGTCGAGGCCAGTAAGGGGCAATGAGAATCAATTTGGCTCTCAAAACGGTAGCTTTCTGGATCACCTGAGGGATCAGAGGAAATGGGGGGAAGGCATAAAGAAGTCCCTGGGGCCAATCCTGGGTCAGAGAGTCTCTGGGGGGATGGCCTGATAGAGGGAAGAGGGTGAAGAAGTCTGGACATTTGCTGTTTTGGGGAGTAGCAAAAAGATCGCAACATGGACGACCCCATTCCAGAAAAATCTCTTCCGCTATGGATTGCTTGAGAGACCACTCGTGAGGCATGAGAATAGCTCTGCTCAATCTGTCCGCTATAATGTTGGTTTTCCCAGGGATATGCGTTGCTACCAGGAACCGATGAGAGGAGATCGCCCATTGCCATAGTCTGAGCGCTTCTCGACACAAGGGGTAGGACTTGGTTCCGCCCTGTTTGTTGATATACCAAACTACAGACATGTTGTCTGTGTGGACTGCAATTGTCCCTACGGGAAGAAAGTCGTTGAGGGCTTGCAACGTTAAAAGCACTGCTCTCATCTCCAGGACATTTATGTGCAGATGGTACTCGAACGGTTGCCACGTCCCATGAACCATCCTGCCCTGATAATGACCCCCCCACCCGATCAGGGAGGCATCCGTGGTGACAGTGGCTATCGGGGACGGAGGTACAAAGCACCTGCCTTGGTGAACCTGAGACGATGTGATCCACCAAGCAAGATGTTCTTTGCATGTTTGTGTCACCAGAATCTGGTGACGCATTGGGAGTTGCTGGTATGACCACTGTGTGAATAGCATCCACTGAAGGAGGCGCATGTAGAATCGAGCCAGGGGAAGAAGAGTAATGGCCGCAGCCATGAGACCTAATACCTTTAGAACCACTCTGGCCTGTACTTTCTTGCTGGCTAGAATGATCCTGACATGAGTCTGAATGTCTGAAACTCTTTGTTCTGTAAGGGTAGCTGACATCCGAACAGTGTTTAAGTTTGCGCCTATGAAGGTAATAGACTGGCAGGGCGATAAGGATGACTTTTCGAAGTTGACTGAGATGCCCAAATGAGAACAAAGGTCTATTGTGTAATCCCTGGCTTGTATAAGCTGATGCCTGGTGGTGGCTGACAGGAGCCAGTCGTCGAGATACGGAAACACCTGGAATCCTTGACGTCTCAGGTGAGCCGTGACCACTGCCATGCATTTGGTGAACACTCTGGGGGCTGTCGTGAGACCAAAGGGCAGGGCTCTGAACTGGAAATGACTGGACCCCAGCCGAAAGCGGAGAAATCTCCTGGAGCGTCTGTGAATTTTGATGTGATAGTACGCGTCCTGAAGATCTATTGAGCACATCCAGTTGTCCTTCTGTAAGAAGGGCAGAATTGACTGAAGAGTGACCATTCGAATCTTGTCTTCCTGACAGACTTGTTGAGTCTGCTGAGATCCAATATTGGTCTCCAGTCTCCCGTCTTTTGGGGACCAAAAGAACCTTGAGTAGATTCCGGCCCTGAATGGTCTATTGTAACTGGCTGAATGGCTCTTTTGCAGTAGTTTTGCGATTTCTAACTCTGCAATGTCCCTTAGACCGGTGGTACATCTGGAAGGGAACTTGAGGGGAAGGGACTTTCCTCGAAAGGAATTATGTAACCCTTGGATATGATCGACTGTACCCATCTGTCTTGAGTGAGGGAATGCCAGGCTTCTGGGTACAGTGATAATCTTCCCTCGACTGCCTCCAAGGAGGGACAGCCGGGCAACACCTCAGGGATGCTGAAAGGGCTTATCAGAGAGAGGCTCCCTGTTTCCCTGGTTCTTCGGACCCCCTCTGCCTCTAGAGCGGCGTCTGTTGTTGTTACCCCTCTGCCTCTAGGGGTACACTGACCACGTGAATCCGCGTGACTCCTTGGGATTTACGGAACCACATCTTCCCACCCTTCTGTCCTTTGGGATAAGGCCTAGAAGGGGTGGAAAAACGGACTCCAACAGCAGAAAGAGTCTTGCCGTCCTGCTCACACCTGGTCAAGGTCTCCTTCACCTGAGGGCCAAACAAAGCTGACCCATCAAAGGGAGAATTTGTGAAGGACGCCTTAAAGGGATCCATAAAATCACATAGCCGCATCCAGGCTTGGCGCCTAAGAGCCACACCTGTGCCTGCGGCTCTACTCGCTCCATCCGCAGCATAAGATATTAGCCGCATGGAGGAGTTAGCAATGGAATTGAGGGTTCCTAGCTGCGAAGCAATCTTTTCTTGAGCCCCTGCAGCTGTAGGATCCTGAACTACTTCTCCCAGCTCCTTCAGGATATCTCTCTGGAGTCTGGTGAAGTGACAAAGATAATTCAGCGAACGCATAGCAAAGGTCGCTGAGGAAAACATCCACTTGCCGTACCTATCCATGGTCCTAGAGTCCTTATTAGGAGGATGGACGGGCACGGAAGGATCTGCAAGTTCCTTTTTGGTGGCCGCAGCCACCACCATGGCATCAGCGGGACACCCTTGGTAAGGAATTGTTTGTCACTAGGGGCAGTGATAAATTTAGAAGGCCTCCTAGGGACTGGCTCCACAGAGTCAGGAGCTGTCCACGCCTTTCGTGCAATAACCTGCATAAGGGGGTCGAAAGGCGGAGACACCCAGGAGGTGGAGGGCCGAGATCCAAACGCCTCTAGGTATACTGACTCATCCTCAGAGGGATTGTTGGTGGGCCAGTTTCCCTCTGTTTCAGAAGTTCTAGGATGTCTGAAAAGGAGACATCCTCAGAGGGGATCTATGGGATCCCTCTGACTCATCAAAGTCAGTATCCGACGTGACAGACTCGGGAGAGTCTACATGCTTCCTCTTACAAGTCCTCTTCCTAGGAGGATCTCCCGAAACATCAGGAGAATCCTCGGAAGAGGGGAAATTCCCAATGGGGAAACCTGAGGCGGAGGATCTCTGGGTCCTGTAGCAAGAGAAGTGGCAGAGATGTCAACAGGTACAATAGAGGGAGGAGCTACGGAAGAGACTGCTGACTGATACCAGTGGCCAGTACACTCTTCATCACCTCGAATGCTCCCTCCCAGGCAGGTCCGAGAGAACCCGCTCCAAGAGCTAGGAACCCAGGGGCCACCGAAAGGGAAGTCTCCGAGGCAGATGTCGGAGCCGAGCTCACCAAGGCCGAGGCTCCAAGGGGAAGAGCGGGCTCGGACAAGGGTCCGATGCCACTCACCCCTCAGAGGAGACCATGGAAGCCCGACCACGAATCCCTCTAAGGAAGAGGAGATAAGAGTAGGGGCTGAAGGGACAGAAGGAGGTATCCGTCCTCCAGCCGAAGCAGTAACCATGCCCGAAGACTCCAACTCCAAACTCTGGGGTAGAGTCAAGGAGGAACTGTAACGGGTGTGGACCAACAGTCGCCTGCTGAGACGGACTGTGTAGCATTTGGGCCAGTACCTGTGACTTGAGCAATCTACTGACCACTCTCTCTAGGTCATGATCTGACAACCTGGATGACCTTGAAGATCGGCTCCGATGGCTCCGTTCCGATAGAAGAGGCGGCCGAGCCGAAAGTATCGGCTCCAAGGAAGGAGACCTCGACCTCTTCCTGGAATGGGCCATCGGAGCCGATACTACTGATCCTGTCGGCACAGATTTCTCGGAGCCGGCAGAACGTCTCGATGTATCGGCTCCAGCCGGAGCCGATACAGCTACCAAGGTAACGGTGTCAGAGCCGATCGGAGCCGACACCGATGCCTGTGCCACATGGGTGTCGGAGCCGACCGGAGCCGACACCGATGCCCGTGCCACGTGGGTGTCGGAGCCGATCGGAGCCGACACCACAGTGGTCAGCAGATTCGCACCGATAGCCATCGGCGCCGAAAGCTTTGTGGATCCAGAATCGGCTCCAGCCGGAGCCGATCTCGACTCTATACGAGTCGGAGCCGAGGCCGCAGGCTTAGAAACAGAAGCCTGGGCCTTGGCAGTTTTGGTTGATTTTTGTGGAGCCGACTTAGCCGGAGAGCCCTCCGGCTTAAGAAGACCCCTGAGAATCAACTTATTGCGTCTCCTGCAGGACTCTCTGGCTGAAGGAGTGTCAAATAGCACAGGAGTCCTGCAGGTGAAGAGGGCCCAAACAGTACAGGCAAGAAGTGTGACCGTCTGTCAGAGACATCTTCTGACAGCACGAGTCACACTTCTTAAAACCTGAAACCCTCTCCTTAGACATGGTGCCTAAACACAACACACACACACACCAGTCAAAATAAATTAAACTAATACCAAGAGGTATTTAGTAAAAAACACCAACACACACACCCTAACAGGGGGGGGATGGGATAGGGAAAATTGACTGACTAAAAAAAATTAAAAGAGACAGGGATTTCTGTCAGAAAAAGGTTAAATTTAAATTAAACTATCAAAAATATTAGTTTTAACTAAAAAAGGGGCTTAAATATCACAAATGTGAAATGCTTACCAGGAGCTGGTAAAGAGAAGACCTCCCAAGCGAAGCAGCAAACGAGATCTGGGTACTTCCTGCCTTGCATCATGGGATATGGGGCTGCCTCGAGCTGGTAAAAGGAGTTCTCAAGCTAAAGCAAGTGCCGAGTCGGAGCCGAGGGATCGGCTCCGAACCCATCAAGCAAGAATGAAGGCGAGATTGACAACTTAACATCTATTGTTTTCTTAGCACATGTTTTTCTTCTAACCCATTTAATATTCACAAGTTATTTGGATAAATATAATTCAGCTATTATGGTTATTTTGTTTATGTTGATTATTTATTTTTTTTATTTATTTTATTTTATTTTACATTTGTTAACCGGGAAAGTCCGACTGGATACATATCCATTTTCAGCGGAGGCCCGGGGCGAAAAGCTCCACATTAAAAATTAGTAACACTTAAAGCTGAGGTTGCAGCAAAATCTAAGAACATTTAACAAAATCAGTGACAAATTCAAATCAGGGTTACATTTAGATAAAAAATAAAAACATTGTTGGTAATGGAATAAATATACAGAGAAAACAATCACATAAGAGAAGTGTGTCTAAAAGAAAAAAGGAAAAAAGAAAAAGAAAAAATAAGGATGATAGTTAAGAGAAATTTGATTAGGTAAGAAGGAGTTTATTTAGTAGATTACTATAACATCTTGTCTTTGTCCACTATTAGTTCGTTTTAGTAGTGCCTGTGTGTATATTATTTATTGAAATTTTTACTAGCCTAGGATTAGCCTTGGTAAATTATTTTGAATGACTGAGACTGGTATCCCAAAACAAGTCATTGGGATATTGTATAAGACAAAAACAATCTATTAATTGCTAATAGTTCCTTAGCTTATGAGCAACTTTACCCTGTATCATGTATGCACAGTCAGTGGCAGTATCTATCCCTTTCATTTGTTTATGTCCTTCCCCTCCACCCTGGGCCACTTTTATAGTATACATTCTCCACATCTTCATTTGATGTGTCATTATCCCTACACTGCACACATGCATGTATACACAAACATGGGCACATGTATGTATACACAAAAACGCACACATGTACACACATGGGTATGCTACAAGTCTTTGGCTGCTATTAACAGAATGTCACTTGTTCTAAAAGGCAAGTTCCTTAACTCTCACTAGCCTAACCTTGCTTAATTATTTAGCCCTCCCACCATCCAACCTATTAAACTGTAGAGCCCTACCAGGACCCTAACTCCAATCCTTAAATTCCCACACAATTCCTAACATTTTACTGAGTCCTTACGCCCTATTGCTAAAACTCTACACCTCCTTCCTAAACCTAAAATCCTTGAATGTTCCTTAACCCTAAAACTATACTCTTTTCCTAAACCTAAAATCCCCAATCACTCCCTAAACCTAAGACTTCACTCCATGTCCCTAACCCTAAATCCCAGATCACTTGCTAAACCTAAAACTCTATGCTCCCCCCTCCCTAAATCTAAAGTGTCTGATAGTTTCCTAACCGTAAATTCCACTGCCACTCCCCACCTCTAAACTCCCATCCCACTCCCTAACCTAAAACTCCTCTCCTATTCCTTAAACCTAACTCTCCCTCCCAATCACTTCCTGAATCCCTAAGCTACACCCTTTCCCACTCTGTTCCCATGGCTGGTGCACTTACCTAGCTCAGACTCACATAAAGTTTCCAGACAAGGTGCAGCAGATCAATTCTCAATGCATGGCTACCACATATATGGTCTGGAGGTTGGAAAAGTAAATGGCTTTGCATATGAGACTCATTAGACTGATTAGCCTAAACCCTTGAGGAATGGCATTATCACTGCTATGTGCCAAACTTCAGAGATGATGCCAGTGGCTAAACTCAGGTTAAATAGGTTGATCTATAACCAAATGGGATAGGTTATTTTGAGCACAAAATGGGAAATTGACTAGGCTTAAATTGGCCCACAAATGCAGCTAGCCCAGTACTATGAACCTATGAACATATAAACCTAAAAGGAGTGGATCTGTCAGGGCTTGCTTGGTACTGTTTATTAAATAGCCACGTATATTTTCAAGTCAACGGTGTGACAGATATCCCCCTGTAGCTATCCCATTCCATGCCCTAAGCCTTATCTTCCTTTAAAGCAGACAGCTTTTCTCTACATTTCTCAGTCAGTCAGACCTTCAGTTTACCTCCCCTCTTCTTTTTCTGTCGTCCCTTCCCATATGGAAACCCTATCAGCATTAATAGGATCATAGGATATACAAGACAATTTGGCCAGATATCATATTTGTTTTGCCAATAACCACACTCAAACATTACATTCCCTTTCAAGAATGGCAAGAGCTGTATGTCTAGGATTAAATTTAAGTGTACCCATCCAGTTGTCCAAGCTATACTTGAAGAATGACAGGAAATCACATTGCTTAGCTTATAGAGGAACCCATTCCAGAGTAGAGGGAGTCATTGGTTAATGACCCTATTCCTCCATCTAGTTTTATTTATTTCATGATGTTGGTTGTAATCTCTTATTCTAGTATTGGCTGTGCTATTCAATTTATTGAAAAAAGGGAGTTCAAGGATAGCAGGAGCCCTGAAGACACAGAAAATGAGACACAGATCCCCACTCAAGAGTCTATATGACAGTGAGTAAAGGGACAAGAATTCCAGTCACTGTTGGTGTGTAAGATTTTTAAGGTTAAAGATCATGTTTGTTAGGAGCCTCTGCATTTTTTCATGTTTTTTGATATTTCTAGTAAGACACATGACAAAGAGTGTACTATAGCAATAACCCACGCCTGGGTGTGGGTAATGCTAAATTTACCCACGGTTGGCGTGGTTTGGTCCCGGTGAAGCCCGAGGACCAAACAAAGCCAACCGTGGGTACATTTAGCATTACCCACACCCAGAAGTGGGTTATTGCTATTATACCATGGCATTATTTAAGAAAAGAAACTATTACTTTTCTTAAATAATGGCATAGTATAATGCCTGTTTACTGCCCTTCCGCAGATGTCTGGCATCCGGCAGTTCTGATGTACTGCGCGCGCGCAGTACATCAGAGTTGTGGCAAAAGCAACGGAGAGCAAGATCTCCGTTGCTTTTTATGTTCGCTATGTTAAATGAGTTTAACATAGCGAGACAGTTTTAAAATAAGCAACGGACATCTCCGCTGCTTATTTTAAACTGTCTCGCCATGTTAAACTCATTTAACATAGCGAGACACTAAAGCAATGGAGATCTTGCGATCTCCGTTGCTTTTAAACACTGTCTCGCTATGTTAAATGGGTTTAACATAGCGAGACAGCTTTAAAATAAGCAACGGACATCTCCGTTGCTTATTTTAAAGCTGTGTCGCTATGTTTAACCCATTTAACATAGCGAGACAGTGTTTAAACGAAGTTATACTAATGGAAAAAGTCCGGGCGACGGACCTTTTCCATTAGTATAACTCGATTACAACGGGCACGCTGGCCAATCAGCGCACGCTTTGGGGGTCATGGTATAATATAGCAATAACCCATGCCTGGGTGTGAGTAATGCTGGATTTACCCACGGTTGGTGTGGTTTGGTCACGAGGGTGAAGCCCGAGTGGCCAAACAAAGCCAACCGTGGGTAAATCCAGCATTACCCACACCCAGAAGTGGGTTATTGCTATTATACAATGACATTATTTAAGAAAAAAAATAATTACTTTTCTTAAATAATGGCATTGTATAATGCCTCCTTGCTGCCCTTCCGCAGCTGTCTGGTATTCTGCGGTAGTTCTGATGTACTGCGCATGCGTATGCCTACACAGTACATAAGAGCTGTGGGCAAAAGCAATGGAGAAAGCAAGATCTCCATTGCTTTTTGCAAACTGTTTCGCTATGTTAAATGAGTTTAACATAGCGAGACAGCTTTAAAAAAAGCAACGGAGAACTCCGTTGCTTTTTTTAAAGCTGTCTCGATATGTTAAACCCATTTAACATAGTGAGACAGTTTTGAAAAATGCAACGGAGAAAGCAAGATCTCTGTTGCATTTTACAAACTATCTCGCTATGTTAAAGGAGTTTAACATAGCGAGACAGTGTGAAGCAACGGAGATCTTGCGTTTTCCGTTGCTGTTAAAAAAAAGAGCTATAGTAATGGAAAAAGTCCGGGCGACCGGACCTTTTTCCATTACTATAACTCTGATTTACAACGTGCACACTGACCAATAAGCGTGCACATTTTTGAATATTAATCGGGAGTCGTTATATAATATAGCTTATAATGGGTCCGACCTTGGCAGAGTATACGTGAAACAATCAATGTCTTGGCAATTAGTAGCAAGATATACAAGATTATCTAACTACATTCACCACATGGTGATTTAAGGAAAGGGAGCTAGCAGCCCAGGTGCCCAGATCTGTTATCAGTGCCTCACTTGATATTGGGGAGTTATCAATGTAGCTGGCTGAAACAATTTGCTATTTCCCAAATGGGACGATACTGCATTTATTGGTGTTTAATTTTATTAAGTCTATTAAATTAAATAATATTTTTGGTGCACTTAGTGTTGACTCATGTTAATTCATTTTGAGGAGTATAAGCATCTTAGTTTGACTTGAAAACTACACCCCTCAAAATGCTATCAACAAATTTGGTTAAACAAACATCAGTATTATCACTTCTGAAGTTGGAGAAATAAATGACAAACAGGAGGGGACCCAGCACTGAACCCTGGGGGAACAACACTGGTGGTATCATCAACTCTGACATCATGCATTCTGCCCTTTAGCCAATTTGCTATTCATCAGTGTTTAATGCCATAAGCTTATTTACGATTCCATCATGTGGTTTAGTGTCAAAAGCCTTGGCCAGTTCAAGGTAGGCAGCATGGACAGTGTGCCCACTGCCTTTTCAGAGAAACTTACATGATTTAGCAGACCTTAAGAAACTTTTATAAAGATTAATTGCTGTGAGTTGAGCGTAATCAAATGTTTGATGTCATGATTTATAAGGTCACAAACAAAGTGCCCAGACGAGTCCAAGGTTCCAGTAATATGTAACGCACTTTATTTAAAATAAGTAAACAAGCGTTTTCGCTCCTGTTCAAACAGAAGCTTCTTCAGCATTAAAAGAGCACGAGCTCACATTGTTTAAAAACTATTAAGTGACGTACTGTTGATGTCACTCTAATTAGGCAATTTAAAATACATTTAAAACAGGATAACTCGGTGTAACTTTATGTTTTTTTTAAAATAAACATGAAAAATGCATAAAACATATAAATAAAAAGAATGTATATATGCCCATATAAATGCAGGTAGATCAAGCAACCAAGAAGACATATCAAACTTGCTAGAAACAATTAACCAGGTAGAAATTGTTGAAACAACAAAAAATACACACTACCTGTCCAACCTTTAAGTTTATACCCTGTGCATGAAACAGAGGGATAAGTGAACCGTAGTAAAATTGACACTAGTGGCAATGCTAACCTGGTTCATGAAACATGTGGAGAGCTATGCCATACACATTAGTAGTACTATACCCTAAGAGTAGTATTACCATTATCATTAAATAGAATACCTTTTGCAAAGGACTTCTTGTCCTATGCATAAAAAGAAAATTATTACACTATTGTGAAACAGGGTACTGCAACTATTCTAACATGATTCATAAAGTTCGTGTAAAAGGCTATATTAAGACAACAATCACCTTAAATAACTTCTATACTTTAAAATAGAAGCAATATTGCAGTTCTCATTGAGACCCGGATAAGAGAAAGCATCTAGTTGTAGTTGCCACTCTAACTCACGGGTCTCTAAAATTAAGGATTGCGGGCCACCCCTGACATCACACTTTACATAGTCAATGCCCATAAATTTAAAGCTGTGTCCACAGTTGTTCAAAATATGCTTAGAGAGGGCATTATCGCTCCTCTTGTTCTTAATAGCATATAAATGTTGGTAAATACAGTCCCTGATTCGCCGGTCCATTTTACCAACATAAAATGCGTAACAACATTCGCAAAAGGCCACATATACGATAGATTTAGTGTTGCAATTAATCTTGTGATTAATGGTATATTTCCTCTTACCAATAGAAAAAGAATTTCCTACTCGTAAATGTGTACACCATTTGCAACAACCACAAGTGTATGTCCCTTTGTGTCTAATCATAAGGTCAACTGAACTGTTTCTCTGTAACATATCTTTAAGGTTGTAACCTCTTTTGAATGTAAACACCGGGGTTGTGCCCAACCTTTCATGTAACCCAGCATTAGTAATAAAGTACCAATTCTTGCGAATGATTGAGCACAAAAACCCTGAATGTAGGTTAAACGGGGAGGTAAAGCCAATAGAGAAGTTTGACTTAGTGCAGGTGTTAAAAACATCCACCTTGTTGTCAGCAATCATGGTCAAACTCCCTAAAAGGCCCGGTGAAAATGCACAATTTTCAACCAAGTCATCCTGCTCTTTAGGTAATAGCAGTGGCAAGTAAGTTCCGTTCAACCGTTTAGTTGACACTTCACCTATTAGATCAAAAATAAGATCTTCAGGGTACCCACGATTTAGAAACATATCAGTCAACAATGAACATTCTTTATCAAAAGCATCATCTGTGCTGCACATACGGGCAGCCCTGACCAGTTGGCCTTTGACAATGGACCGCTTCTGCCTCCAAGGGTGGCAACTTGTAAAATGCAAAAAAGAATTGCAGTAAGTTGCCTTCCTATAAATGGATGAGCAGAATCTATTGTTGTTGTTGTCTTTAACCAACTGGACATCCAGGTAGTCAATCTCAGAGGACGAGAAATGATGAGTGAATTTCAAAAAGTCTGTTGAAGAGTTCATGTGTGCTAACAGGTTTAAGGCATCAGCCTCACTCCCTTTAAGTAGCACAAACACATCATCCAGGAAGCGAGTATAGATCTTAGAACGCTCCACAAACATTGGGTGGTTGAACAGAAACTTGTTCTCCCAATAGGCAACAAACATGTTGGCAACACTGCTGCCACATGGGGAACCCATTGCTATGCCTTTCTTTTGGAGGTAGTAGTGGCCATCAAACATAAAGAAGTTAGAGGACAATACTATTTCAAGTAGTACTGTGGCCAAATAGATGTCATTGTTGGATGCTCCGCATTCCCGGAGCATGAGTTCAATCCATTCGACAGCCTCCTCGTGTGGTATTGATGTGTAAAGATCAACCACATCGATGGTCAAAAAGTTGAGGCTGCTGTCGAAATGAGTTTCATTAATCAAACTCAGGAAGGACCATGAGTCCTTACAAATTTGGGGGATAGTTTTCAAGTGTTTACTGATAATACTGTCAATGAGACGAGCACAGGGGTGTGTGATGGAACATCTACCATCCACTAAAGCATGCATAGGTGGATCAGTGAGGCTTTTGTGAATTTTAGGGATCCCAAACATAACAGGAACCCTGGGGTAGGAAATGTCAATGAAGTTGTAGATGTCAATGTTAATCCTACCCTCAAGGTATAGGTCCCTAAAATAGCCTTTGATTCTATTATAGGTGCCCATTAA
The DNA here is from genome assembly GCF_019279795.1 of Protopterus annectens. NCBI lineage: Eukaryota > Metazoa > Chordata > Ceratodontiformes > Protopteridae > Protopterus > Protopterus annectens. The sequence goes on along the minus strand of NC_056740.1, from coordinate 258,810,820 downwards.
TTCATTTAACGAGGAACTTTCATAGGCTGGTGAATCTAATACCTGTAACATTCGGGTAGAATATTCCACTTTATCAAAAATAACTAAGCCCCCACCCTTATCTGGTTTGATCACTCTCACAGCTGAACTACAAATTTAGTCCAAGGCCATGAGCTGGTCAGAGGAAATGTTCCTACTACCCCCATCATCTCTCCCTGTTGTGTGTAACTGCCTAAAATCCAATTCACATGCTTTCTCAAAAGTGAATAGGCTAGGATGTAAGGGAGGATTGAAAGAGCTAGTTAACTTCAGGCTAGGTGCATCACCAGGTAGTCATTGTTAAAAAAGACATTCAAGTTGAGCTTGCGCACATAAAGTTTTAAGTCCATCAGCGTTTTGGCTAGCCTGAATTTATAATCAGGTACAAAATTCAGGCCTTTAGCCAGTAGTTCAATTAGTTCTTCGTCAACAGTGACGTCAGAAAAGTTGTAAATGAAAAAATCCCCTTTTGTATTAGACAACACTGACGGAGTTCGTACAACTTCAGTTGTTTCACCCGGTGAGGAAGTGACAGGTTCAATCAGAGGTTGAATTAATTCCAGTTCTTGTTCCTCTGAAAGCGATTGCTGCTCTTCCCTAAAAAAGGCTTTTGATAGTTGTTATTGTTTTTCTTGTTAAGTGATTTTATCCTGTTACTTCTCCTAGGGCCTTGCACACCCGCCTGTACACCACCATCGCTACCCAAACCTACATCAGTGGGAGATTGTACAACCTCGTCCCCATTAGAATTTTCCAACACATGTGCGTCACTCTCCGCATAATTGCCCAATCTTTTAGACTTTTTGAACAGGTTTAAGTAAGCAGAGTTAGTCTGATAAGCATGTCTGTCTCTCGAAAGCTTTTTAAACTTGTTAGCTTTCAGTTTAACTAGCATTGCATCAATGCTAGTGAAAGTCCGATTATAGTCATACTTGTATCTAAAAAAGTTTACATCGGCTTTAATACTGTCGTCAAGTTTTGAAGCCTCATCAAGTAAGACAGTAATGTGTTTGACATAGTTCTTAATCATTAACTCTAAAAGTTCAGCCCCTTGTTTATTGAATAGGGCCTCAAGTTCTGAGAGAAATGAGGTGTCAGTAAATGAACCTGTAGGAGTAAATGAGCTACGAAGTCCCTTAGGTATGACCCCTTCCTTTAAACACTGCTGGAAGTAAGAGATTTCCAGTTGAAGTTTCTTAATTTTCAGTAAAGTGCTATCCAGTACTTTCAAATTAGCTGAAATGCTGTCAGAGGTGTTACCTTGGCTGGGAGAATCCGTCACCGATGAGCCCAAACCTGTGGAGCTGCCAAAAGAAAAGGCAGCCAAGTTTTTCACCCATTCAGACATGGAGGGCATCCCAATAAGTGCATCGACCTCTCCAGCCCCTTCTTGAATGCCAGAATGCAAGCCGGTGTTAGTTTGAAAAACAGTATTAACACCGCCATTCCTATTGTTACTGTTATTGCCAGTGTTAGAGGAATGAAAACCCGGACCGTTGTTAAACGGCTCGGCCGCAGATGAAGTTCCTGCCCCAAATAAAGCAGGCGATCCAGTCAACAACGTGCGTGGTACTTGGCCATCTGGAATATCCACGTTGCTGGCTCCCGACAGGAAACGGCTACCATCCAACGAGCATGAACCGTTAGTCCGCCCTTGACTGACACTGATTCTCTCAATGTGGTCCAATCGGGAGTTAATAGTGTCTAGCCGTTGAGAAAGCGCTACCATAAACGCTTGGATATTAGCTTGATCATGAGAATTATCTGCACTGTTGGTGCCGAAGATATTGGGTGAACCCGGGCTCGACGGTGCACCAGAAGCCATACTACACAACTGAAAAAAGCACCAAAACTATAAACACAAACAAAGTGCCCAGACGAGTCCAAGGTTCCAGTAATATGTAATGCACTTTATTTAAAATAAGTAAACAAGCGTTTTCGCTCCTGTTCAAACAGAAGCTTCTTCAGCATTAAATGAGCACGAGCTCACATTGTTTAAAAACTATTAAGTGACGTACTTACGTACTACCTGTCCAACCTTTAAGTAAATTTATGGGCATTGACTATGTAAAGTGTGATGTCAGGGGTGGCCCGCAATCCTTAATTTTAGAGACCCGTGAGTTAGAGTGGCAACTACAACTAGATGCTTTCTCTTATCCGGGTCTCAATGACAACTGCAATATTGCTTCTATTTTAAAGTATAGAAGTTATTTAAGGTGATTGTTGTCTTAATATAGCCTTTTACACGAACTTCATGAATCATGTTAGAATAGTTGCAGTACCCTGTTTCACAATAGTGTAATAATTTTCTTTTTATGCATAGGACAAGAAGTCCTTTGCAAAAGGTATTCTATTTAATGACAATGGTAATACTACTCTTAGGGTATAGTACTACTAATGTGTATGGCATAGCTCTCCACATGTTTCATGAACCAGGTTAGCATTGCCACTATTGTCAATTTTACTACGGTTCACTTATCCCTCTGTTTCATGCACAGGGTATAAACTTAAAGGTTGGACAGGTAGTGTGTATTTTTTGTTGTTTCAACAATTTCTACCTGGTTAATTGTTTCTAGCAAGTTTGATATGTCTTCTTGGTTGCTTGATCTACCTGCATTTATATGGGCATATATACATTCTTTTTATTTATATGTTGTATGCATTTTTCATGTTTATTTTTAAAAAAACATAAAGTTACACTGAGTTATCCTGTTTTAAATGTATTTTAAATTGCCTAATTAGAGTGACATCAACAGTACGTCACTTAATAGTTTTTAAACAATGTGAGCTCGCGCTCTTTTAATGCTGAAGAAGCTTCTGTTTGAACAGGAGCGAAAACGCTTGTTTACTTATTTTAAATAAAGTGCGTTACATATTACTGGAACCTTGGACTCGTCTGGGCACTTTGTTTGTGTTTATAGTTTTGGTGCTTTTTTCAGTTATGATTTATAAGGTCAGTGATGATGCACTCCAAGGCTTCACAGATAAAACTTGTAAGGCTGATGGGTCTGCAGTTTTCAGGGTCCATGGTGGGTCCAACCTTGTTAAAGGACTTCATTACCTCAGTGCACCAGGATTCAGACAGTCTGTAGACAGGCTTAGATAAAGTAGTCAAATGAGGGGATCGGCAAGTGCATGTTTAAGGATGTTTGTTAGGAAGCGCAATATATTGTAATGACCCATGGAAGAAGGGTTTTTTGGTATCTGAGAGTACTTTAAGCACATGATCCCTGGTGATAAAAGGGGGAGACTGAAGTGGATTAGTCATGGCTGGAAAAATTGGCCACAAACTTGTTTGGTAGTATGTTAGCAATATCCTTCAGGTTTGACAAGGAGACACAAATATGGAAAAGTTCAGAGTAGTGCTGTGAATTATTATTAATTTTCTCTAACATAACTAAATAACTAAAAGTTATCCTTTGCCTCAGTTGTAAGCCCTAGTTTATGGGAGGCTTGACTGGTCTTTATGGTTCACTTCAGTTTCTTAGAGTTTATTTTTTATATTATCCCTATACAGAGAAGGAGTTCTGACCCTACATGGTAATTTGAGCAGTTTATTCCTTCTGGTGCACAGTTTGTTTACACTGACTGACCACCAGGGTGTTTTTTTAATATATTGCTATATTTCGTTTTAGTAGGGACTGTCAGATTGATACATTTGTCTAAATGGGCATAAACATCCGCAGTGCTGGTGGCTGCATATTCCAGGTCAGCAGTGGAGTTTTTGTGTGTTAATTTAGAGATGTCACCATATAGTTGTAAAAGTTTTGTCTTTTTGAAGTGTCTAAAGAGGTTAAGGTTGGTTACCACAGACAACTCATAGGCTGTCTAACTTAAGTGATGAGAGACTGACCAGTACAGGAAATGGGCTGGTGTTGTTTGTGAGAACTAGGTCAATGATGTTCTCACCCCTAGTGGGATTGAAGACAAGCTGATCCAGGGAGTTCTTGTTTACCATATGTTTGACATAACCTACATTGGTATTTTTGGTTTTCTAATGTATTGAGGGATAGTTGAAGTCATCAAAGATTACTAAGTCATTGCTTACAGGGTTATTTTCAGGCAATGCCAAGAAGTTTTTATGATCATGTTGGGCCATGAGTGGTGAACGATAAGCTATAAGTTAGAAGCTTGAATTCCCTAAGGTGAGCTGAAGTTCTATGAGCTCACTGCGGGAGTCTCTGAATATCACTTTTGAAGGGATATTGTCATTGACAAACACCAAAACTCTGCCACCGTTACCACTGGTTTAAAGGTATCGAAGATACAAAATCCTTGCATAGAAGGGGAACTCTCCTTATCTTTGAACTATTCACTATAACAAAACAAATATGGGCATGTCCCAGATGCTCAAGTGCTTCAAGATCAGACAATTTATTGTTAAGACTCATGGTATTCAGAAAGGCCACCTTGATGTTGTCCAATTTGGGATTTGGTTTGTTTATTAGGTTGGGATGGTCATTAGATTAACTCTGACTAAAAAAGGCGCAATGAGGAGAGCCGAGGCTTTGGCCAGTATGTTGGCCCTTTGAAACAGAATTGTAGGCCATCCTTTGCAAAGCAAGTTGGACTGTAAAACATCACATCCCAGTTGACAGAATCTAGGCCCTGCTGGAATGACACCAGCTATGTAGCCATTTGTTGAACCCAGTTACCTTATTCTTGAATGGTAGCATCATTTTCAGTGAAGGGAGGACACTACAGAGAACCAGAGTTTTACCTTTGATTAAAGCTTGTGTAGCGAACTTCAGCATGTCCTGCTGCATGTATTTCAAGTATTTTATTGCTAGGTCATTGGTGTAGAGGGTCTAGATAGCCTTTGATATGTCTGCAGTCTTGGCTCCTGAGAAGCAGCTAACTATAGCCCTATCCTTGTCCAACCTAGTGAACATGGAGTCTGTGTGTCCAACAACAGTCAACAATTAAAATATGTTTCCAGAAGCAGGTTTATAAGTACTAAAAATAGGTGTTACTTGGTTTAGTGACATATATGAAAGGATGCATGTAATAGGTGTATGGGGGAGCTGCTGATGCCTAATCTTACGAATTCTAAGGGACTTGGCTAGTAATTTTTTTAATAGCTTCAGTATATGATAATTTTCTGTTGTCTGTATGAGGGTGTTGTATCAGTGGGAGTATGACACATTGGAGTGGAGGGGTTACCTCCTAAAGTCTTTAGTATTAGCAGATAAAGTCAACTAGACTGAGCAGGCGTTCATTTCCAGTGAGCATGAAGTGGTTCTTACACTGCCTTAGGATGACACATGTTAGAAGACTGGCATTACAGGAGGACCTAGTATATGGTAAATAAGTTCCCTGAGATTAATGGTGTAAAATCTTACTAAAAATGAGTTTTCATGTAACACACTGAAAGGATAATATATGTATTAAAATGCTCATGCCAATTGTTTTATGTTGGGGAAAATCAAAGAGCTTTTAAACTCCATTTACAAGAACATATAAGAGATATCAGAAATGACAGGTTGGAAAGCCCTTTAGGAATGCATTTCAAACAGTTTCATAATAGCAACCCAGATTCTTTAAGAGGTTGTGTTTTAGAACAAGTGAACGTTAAAATGGGGGAACATGTTGAAATTAAAGATAATTGTTAAATAAATAAACGTTTATATTAAAGTATAAAACATTGGCACCATTAGGTTTAAACAAAGAATGCAATTGGAAATATATGATTAGTTAATTAAGAGAATACTAAATTGTTACACCTGTATTGATGCTGCTGTTTCTTGATTATTCTGATTATTTAAAGGATTTGTTTTTTCAGTATTTTGTACTCTTTTAAAGCATTTATACCAAGGTGCTAAGATAAATCAACTTTTATATAGTTCATGGAGGTTGTTTTTATTTATACTAGCTACATATGTACACAAATCATTGACTGCTGGTTCTATTGTTAGGGATATGTTATCAATGAGGTAATTTCCTAGAATGGCTGACTTCCCAAAGGGTACTATTATGCATTTCTTGGCACTGAGTTTTAAGCTGTGGCTTTGGCACCAGTCATTTGCCTGTGTTAGTTCTTCCTGTAGGCTATTAGTGTCTTAGGGGGAATTCTATGACTGTTCTTAGTTTGCAGTCATCTGCAAACTTGGTGGTCAGCCAGATACCCTTTATATTGGCCTTGACTTCTGAGAAGTAGATGCCAAAAAGTAGTCAGCACAGCAGAAAGCCGTGAGTGACTCTGCTAGTGACCAGCCTCTTTGTTGCCTATCTTAACATCTTGGGTCTTATTTGCAAGCCAGCTCACTACCCAATGAATAACACAGGAGTTTGTACCTATATCCATGAGTTTCTTTGCAATGCCTAAGTGGAGTATTGTATCACATGCCTCAGCCAGGTCAAGGGAGGCAGTATGTATCATTTCCTTCTCATTTATCGCCTTTGTGTCTCTCTCAAAGAAATCCACTAGGTTGAGTAGGCATGATCTACCCTTGATGAAACCAAACTGTTTTGAATCCAATGTATGAAGATTTTCTCTGTCCTTATTAATCATTTCCAAGATCATTCTTTCAACGGCTTTGCATATAAGACTGATCAGACTTATGGGTCTGTAGCTCCCAGAGTCCTTTGATGGCCCGCCCTTGGATGACTGCTGCAATTCTCCATTGACATGACACAAAGCCTATCTGGAGGCTCTGGTTAAACGGTGACTCCAGTGATCCTCACAGGTCTTATTTCAGGCTATTTCAGGCTATTTAGAAGACATTCTGAGATATAATCAGGAGTCAATTGATGCAGTGTTTTTGAACTGAGATAGCGCATTTAGGACCTGCATCCAAGTAATAGGGAATTTTGATGGTATTTCCTGTTGGGGCAACTGGGTGAGATGGGGGGGGGACTGGAGCTGAATTTTGTCAACCAGCAGATTTGCAATATCTTTAGGCTCTGAGAAGGCAGCTCCATTTATATTCAGTTCTGCACACTGCTATGTGCTGCCTTTGAGGTTTCAAAAATAGCTAATGAAAGCCATGTAATTGGCATTTGCCTGGGAGGCTTTCTTTACCTCAAATTTGGTTTTAATAGACTTAATTTATCATCTTATTTGTTTGTTTATATTGTTGAAAGTGCTTTATCATGCTGGGCATAGCACTTCCTAATCTTGGTTATGACTTTTTTCTTTTGTTGTACAGCATGTTTATGTTTGGATTGTACCAGAGGTTTTTTTTTTTTTTAGTTTGTTCTTGGATTATTTTCAGTAGGCACAGCTCTCTCTATACTTTTATTGACATTATTGTACATAGAGTATGTGAACAATTCTACACAGACAGCTGTAGCTCTCAGGGTTTGGGAGGCTTGAACCTTTAACAGGTTATCACTTAGCAGTAGGAAGTTTGCCTTAGAATAATTCCTAACTGTTACAGAGCTAGCTGGGGTAACATAAATTATTTTTATTTTGAAGGAGACAGCACTGTGGTCTGACCTTATGAGATGGGACACTACACAAGGGGGTACAGTGTTCTCCCATGTTTGTGAGTACAAGCTCGAGTATGTTTGCTCCCCAAGTGGATGTATGAACTATCTGATCAATGATGATTATGTTTGCAAAGTCTACGAATCTCTAGGCCTGTAGGTTTGGGGTTATGTAAGTATTCCAGTTGCTAGTGGGGTTGTTGAAGTTACCCATAAATATGGTATTGAGTTGAATAGTCAGAGCCTCAGGTAAGCCCAAGTAGGAGTTATGGGTTTCTTGGGTCAAAGAAGGTGACCTACAGCTTGCAAGGATATCCTACAGAAATCTGGACATGGAAAAGCTCAAATGCATTTTCCTGTTTGTGTCTTGAGGTAAGTAGGTGTTGATATAGATTGCGGCACCTCCTCCTTTGGTCCCTGCCTGTGCAGTAGCCACCCTAAATGTGTGGAATGCACTATAGTCCTGCACTCTAGGGCATACTCTCTGCAGCTTTAAATCATGTCTCAGTAACTGCATAGATGCCCACATTTTCCAGGGTGAGGAGAGCAAGGAAGGGGTGGAGTTTCCTGTTTAGGCACCTGGCATTAAGCAGTAACACCTTGTCAGTTTGGCATTACATAAAAAAGGACAATTTTTTAGCCAATACTCAAAACCCTGGAAGGGACAGGTGCAAGCCATGCTTAGTGAAGCAACATGGTGTGTTGGCCATATCCTTCCATGCTGACAAATATTGTATCCCACACCCCTCTGGAATGACACATGATTTTAAAGCCACTTCTGGAAGTCAAACATCTGTTCATATTGTGACATTGCTCTTGGTGAAGGTAGAATGCTGCTGAGTCCTAAGCACATACCAGCCTGGAACAGTCTAACAGCTCCATATTGTCTCTCTTCATATAGTCCAGTGAGGTACTTCTCAGGTCACTTGCACCACATGGACTATGACTGAGTCAGCCTGGTACTGTGGTGTAATGACTTGGGTACATGTAATGATATGGGTACAATGGGTAAGTTGGTGGATGCTGGCCAAACTGACGGTGATTTTCTTCTCATTCAGCTTGATGAGTGGGACATCTGTATGTCTCACAATAGAGTCTCCTATGACAAAAATACTGGGTAGTGGTGGGCTTTCCTTATGGGCTTTGTATTTGTGACTCGAAAGGGTGTGACTGTATTTGTTGTGATGGGTGTTATTTTGGTGGAATGCTTTTAGGGTTGATGAGGATTCCTTTTGTAGGATAAATGTCTAGAAGGATTCTGGGGTTTAGAAACATTGCTTTTAAGTGCCTTAGCATATGCTGGTTTATGTGTTGGGTCAGTACTATGTGTGGTGAATCTAATCCTTATGTTACTGACAACCTAATTCTTGCTTTGACTGCTTCATGTGAGTCTTGCCTCTAGTGACACTGTGTAATTACATCTCTCACACAGTGTATCTATTTCTGTAAGAATTAGTCATCTGTCAGTGGACATGAGACAATTCCCACATTGTCTCAGGATGCCCATCTCTACCAAGTTGGTGTAGAGAAATTAGGAAAGTGCTCATCCAGGGTGGCAGGTCATTTTAGGTGAACTACAAAGGGGTGGTACAGCAGGTTAACTTGGGCACTGTAAAAACTACAGTTAGGCTGTGTATGACTAAATTCATGTGGCTATGCTCCTCTTTGTGCAGCTGAGAACTGGGTAAAGTTATAGCGGAAGTTTTATAGGAAAAATGTATTTTGTAATTGCCTTTGTCTATGTAGGCACTGGTAAACAGTGCTGTGCTCTGAGCATCAGAATTTATAGACTCCAAGAAAAAAATAACTAAACCAACTAAAAAGCCCTTTGTCCAATGAAACAATCTCACTTTCAGCCTCTGAATCTCTGGCAGAGGCTAGTAATGCTAATGTATGGGGGTATAGTACAAAGGGGGGGGGGTGATAAACAAGAATGAGTTGCCTTGGAGGTAGGGTAAAATGCTGCATATCCCCACTGAATGCCTGCCCCTTGGAGATACAATGCAATCCACAGAGGGAGGGGGAGAAAGGGGATAGGCCATATAAAGTAAAATAGTCCTCTGGCTAGTGGTAATGGCTAGATCCACCTGGATGACCTTAATGTCCATGATAGAATGCAGCATAGATTTGGATAAGACTTGGTGAGTAAGGAGGTGTTGGCAGACCTGGGCAACAGGAGTAGAAAGACTGTAGGATGAAGCAAAGGGAGTGAAAAAAGCAAAAAAATAAATGTGTGTGTGTGTATGTGTGTGTGTGTGTGTGTGTGTGTGTGTGTGTGTGTGTGTGTGTGTGTGTGTGTGTGTGTGTGTGTATAAATATATATATATATATATATATATATATATATATATATATATAATATGTATATTATCCAAACGTGTTTATTATACCAGCTGTACAACTTCATTATCCATAATATCATCAACTTTATTTTTCTGTACTCTCTGTTCTACCTACTTGTATTTCTGAATGAACTTACCCATTCATGCAGCAACTTCCATTACTGTTGCCATCTTTCTATATGTTAAATGCTTCCTCATTTAATTCTTAATTTTTTCCTTTTAACCTTTTCCAGTGTCTGCTCTTAATTATTACGAAGGGTTTCTAATCTTTGTGTAAGCCTGACCTTAAATGTTTTTGATTATTTACCTGAACTTCATTTCAAACCTTTACACTGCAAATTCTCATAACATGTTTAAGGTCTTATTCCATCTTTCATCCTACTTGTCTCAAGTCTATACCCAGGGTCATTAGTCTGTTAATGTCAATCCCTTCGACTGTATTATCTTCATAACTTACCTATGAAATGCCAAAAATGAAAATAAGCAGAAATAGCTACCCAATAGTGTAAACCTTGGTTTAGATGATTGTCACTATTGAAGTGGTACCCTGACCTCTTACCCAGCAGTGTAAACCTTGGTCTAGATGATTGTCACTATTGAAGTGGTACCCTGACCTCATACCCTGTAGTGTAAACCTTGGTCTAGATGATTGTCACTACTGAAGTGGTACCCTGACCTCATACCCAGTAGAGTAAACCTTGGTCTAGATGATTGTCACTATTAAAGTGGTAACCTGACCTCATACCCAGTAGTGTAAACCTTGGTCTAGATGACTGTCACTACTGAAGTGGTACCCTGACCTCATATCCAGTAGTGTAAACCTTGGTCTAGATGATTGTCACTATTGAAGTGGTACCCTGACCTCATACCCAGTAGTGTAAACCTTGGTCTAGATGATTGTCACTATTGAAGTGGTACCCTGACCTCATACCCTGTAGTGTAAACCTTGGTCTAGATGATTGTCACTATTGAAGTGGTACCCTGACCTCATGCCCAGTAGTGTAAACCTTGGTCTAGATGATTGTCACTATTGAAGTGGTACCCTGACCACATACCCAGTAGTGTAAACCTTGGTCTAGATGATTGTCACTATTGAAGTGGTACTCTGACCTCATACCCAGTAGTGTAAACCTTGGTCTAGATGATTGTCACTATTGAAGTGGTACCCTGACCTCATGCCCACTAGTGTAAACCTTGGTCTAGATGATTGTCACTATTGAAGTGGTACCCTGACCTCATACCCAGTAGTGTAAACCTTGGTCTAGATGATTGTCACTATTGAAGTGGTACCCTGACCTCATGCCCAGTAGTGTAAACCTTGGTCTAGATGATTGTCACTATTGAAGTGGTACCCTGACCTCATACCCAGTAGTGTAAACCTTGGTCTAGATGATTGTCTCTATTGAAGTGGTACCCTGACCTCATACCCAGTAGTGTAAACCTTGGTCTAGATGATTGTCATTACTGAAGTGGTACCCTGACCTCATACCCAGTAGTGTAAACCTTGGTCTAGATGATTGTCACTATTGAAGTGGTGCCCTGACCTCATACCCAGTAGTGTAAACCTTGCTCTAGATGATTGTCACTATTGAAGTGGTACCCTGACCTCATACCCAGTAGTGTAAACTTTGGTCTAGATGATTGTCACTAATGAAGTGGTACCCTGACCTCATACCCAGTAGTGTAAACTTTGGTCTAGATGATTGTCACTATTGAAGTTGTACCCTGACCTCATATGCAAAAATGGGAAAAAGGTGTTGTGGCTGGATGGATGGATGGATGGATGGATAGAAGGATGGATGGATGAACATGTGATGTTAATAAAAATATAAAAACAATACAAAAATGATAAACATCCATGCATTTACATACCTTTTATGTGAAGCCGTATCTCAACAGAGCAAAATTATAGAATGAAGTAATTATTTGTATGAAAGTACAAGACCTTATTTGAATATTTTAATGTCTCACATGGAATATGCCTTTAGAAAGGCTCATTATATTCTTGATGAACTGCAATAGTGAGTGGTCTATGGACCTATGGCGCAACAGTATTCTTTTTTAAGAAAGCCCTTTGTATGCAGGCCAAAATCATGTGTGATTCCAATACTGCATTCACACATTATACCAGACTATTTCTGTCTTTCTGTTTTTATAAGAAAATTTTTTCCTTAATGCACCTCTTTCCTCTAAGTTAACTCATCGATCCATTGCTGCCCTCTGACATTCCCCCATGATAAATTGCATGACTTTGCCTTTTTAGTCCGTGAAACCCAATTACTTTCCCTAACTATTTCATGTTTGCTCAGTCCCTCCTATTCTTCATCACTGCTCATTGTTACTCATGTTCTAGTATTACCTACAAGTAGTCTGCTTCTAACTTATGTCTCTCATTACATATCAGATGAGAAATTCAATGACAGTTGCATCAGTGATAAGCCCTACATATCAATAGTCTGTATAAGAAGTTTCCATCTTCATATTCTTTTCTGCCACCTTTCGATCAGTAGTTTTCTTTTTAATATAAATATATATATATATATATATATATATATATATATATATATATGTTTGTGTGTGTATGCGTGTGTGTGTGTGTCTGTTTATGGCTTTTCTTTCAGTCCATGAATGCTAAACAGGTGACATAAAAAAGCATGTTATAGCTACTTCATTGAAGGTAGTGAACCTATTTTCCTTCAAAATTCCATAGATGAGACTCTGTGTTTAAGATATGGAAGCCCAAATGTATATGCAGTGGCAGCTAAAGGTGTGTATGCGTAGAGAAAACACGTAGAAAAAACAAAGTGCACAGGCATATGCAGTAAAGCTGCAAATGGGAGAGTACCATGGAAATACAAATAATAAAAAATAAAACATACTTTATAATAAAGACATAGCATAGAGTGCTGGATAGAGAAGACAACAAAGTAATGTTTAACATGCTGGATTGTAAATGGGCAACATGCTTTATGAAATGGGTGGCAAATATTCTAAAATCCTGCAAGCAGGAGGCACCAGGCTAGAGGTGGCACAGTTGTGGATGTCAGACCTCCACTGAGTTCTTCATCCTCAAAATGTCACAGAGCTCCAGGGCATGTACAAACCAGAAGAATGGGGTATACAGTGTATTAAGATGATTCTCCCACCCATAGTGTTAACCCATACATTTCAGTCAACCCAGCACTTAGTTTTTGCAAATATTTTGAGCATTGGAGCCTGGGTAGAGATGTCACACTTCACAGCATCCAGCATTAGAAAGACATCATGGATGTCACCTGGTAGTTCAGCTCTTGTTGACAATGTTGGGAAGTCCCATCCCTTAGTCATATATATAGCCTTGGAAACCATATCCTCATCTATCACTTTCTATGGTGAGAGTTATGTATTCATTACTTGTCCAGCATTCTTCCCATAAACCCTCAATTTAAGCTACTTAAAATAGCATTTACATCACCTCTCCCTATGTTGTCATATGACATCATTGTGTAATGGTGACTGGCTTACCCTTTGATGTCACTGGCTTATCCTTTGTCTTGGTGATAAAGCATCTTGCTTCCACCATCAAAAGTTTGTGTGCATAGTAGTGTGGATACATTGCACTAGCTCCTCACCATTATCCATAGTGAATATAAGGATCCTTCCATGACATGCAGAGTTTTTTTTTTCTCTAAGCAGTGTCAGTCCACTATACCACTGTCCATGCATTCCACATGGTAGATATAACCATCATTCTCAAGCCTGGACTTGTTTCTTGCTCATGACAAAAATGTGGCCTACTACCCTCGGTTGTCCTTGATTACTTCTTTCACCGTTTTCGATGCCAGTATTTTCTGGACCCTCTGTTTTATGGAACTCTCCACCAGTGCTTAGCTCTGCAGTATGCATTGATGCTACAGGTATAATCCATTATTCTGTGATTGCTTAAGTATCCCGCAGCAGTTTCACATTGGTAATTGTAGGCATGAGCTGTAACAGGCTCATGGAACTCATATCATGGTGTTATGTAGCTGAACACTGTTTTGCACCCTGCTATGTGCATCTGCATTTCATCTGGCTGTAGTATAAATGTGTTTTCCTTGTCTTTATGGAATAATAGTTTTCTCCAAATCCTACACATAGAGAGGTATTCATAGTCCGGGGTTTGCATATTCATATAGGTGATCTGAAAAGAGCAGTGCTATAAGGTTATGCAAATCCTGTACAGTCAGGATGACAATGAAAATACAGAGGACTTTTTTTGCGAACACACCTTCCCCATCGGAAATGTGTAACATGATTAACACATAAGCGACAGGTAGACAGCTACTACACTGTTAAGAGCGTTTCCACATATGTGCATGAGTCTGATTCATAGACATGAATCTATAATTAACTCATTTGCATACAAAGTGTTTATATCACCCTGAAATCACACCAGAAAGCAGCCAAGTTTCAGTCAGAATATGCAGGTGCAAGGGGAGCTAAGTTGGTGCTTCTGCATACTTGAATATTTCTACTGCAGAGGTTGCATGAGTAAATGTTTTATTTTGATGTTTGTGCATACCTGGACATTTTATTGAAGAGGTTGCCTCTGTGAATGTTTCATTTCAGTGCTTGTGCACACCAGGGCATGTTACTAAAAGGGTCACTTGGGTTAATGTTTCATTTCAATGCTTGTGTATACCAGGACATTTTACTGAAGGGGTGGCTTGAGGAAATGTTTCACTTCAGTGCTTGTGCATACCTGGACGTATTACTGAGGGGGTCACTTGGGTGAATGTTTCATTTTTATGTTTGTGTATGCTGGTATATGTTACTGACAGGCACACTGATGTCCCACTAACTAGGCTGGACAAGGTGAAGGTTACAGTTAGCTGCCTGTCGGGTGCCAGGATCCACCACATAACACAAGCACTCAGGTTACTCCAGAACAAGTACAAATACGACTCTGTCATTGTCCATGTTGGTGTGAATGACCTGAGATGTACATCCCTAGACTACATGAAAAGAGACATGGAAGAGCTCTCTGATCATGTAGCCCAGGCCAGTATGACCCTGACCCTGAGTAGCATCCTGCCCTCACCAAGAATGATGCTACAGTATAAAGAAAAAAATGATCAATTTCAACAATTGGCTAAGTTTCTGGCGTCATTCAAAGGGGATCCAGTATCTGTCTTCCTGGGATGACATGCTCGACAAGCCACTTTGCTTTTCAAGAGATGGCTTGCACCTGTCACCCTTAGGCTTTCAAATACTGGCCAAGGCTCTTGCCGCCCCCATAATGCCTTTTTTAGGCAAGGCTCAAAAGACAAACCCACCACCATAAATAGCACAAGTAACCAAAAACTGAGGGTAATGCTACTCAACGCCAGAAGTCTAAACCTCAAAATGCACGCACTCGAAGCACTCCTCAGTATGGAGAACATCGACATCTGTGCAGTAACAGAAACCTGGTTTAAGGCTCCTGAGAGCACCCCAGGACTACCAGGCTATAACTCATACCATACCATACCTTTCGGCCACAGAACCAGGACTGAAACACAAAAGGCGGGGGTGTATCCATATTCATCAAGGATACCCACACCTCCAGGTTAGTGGCGCAGCACAATGCATCAGAGATCATCCATGTGCAACTAACAATGGGCAAAACTGCAATCCAAATTGTAGCTTGCTAAAGATCACCCACCATGACCCAGGACCCCCATTCCGCATTTCTGCAGACACTGGGAAATATGAAGGTCCTACCAAACACCCTAATACTGGGTGATTTCAATTACCCAAACATAAACTGGGTGAACTACTCAAGTCCTAACTCCCTTGCCCAATGCTTCCTAGAATTTATAAACTCAAACACCCTGGATCAACTGGTCAACACCCCCACCAGAGGGAACAACATATTGGACCTAGTCATCTCCAACATGGGCGACCGGTGTTCCACACCAGAGGTCAACCCCTCACTGGTTAGATCAAACCATAGACTAATCACTCTGGATATCCACATTCTGCCCCCACCCCAATCAAGGAAACCACCGTGAAAAACTTTTCAAAAGCAAACTTCATGTTACTTAAGATCGAGGAGGAAAGGTTCACAGCCTCCATGCTAAAGGACAATGCTGTCCAAGCTGCTGAAACCTTTACAAAGGCACTCTATGAGCATCTGCAGGAATGCATGTATCATGCTATCCCAAGTAAAACCAAGACTCACTCCTCCAAGAAAAGGAAACCAGTCTGGTGGACCCCTGCTATAAACAAGCTATACAATAGAAGGAGGAAACTAGTACAGAAAAGAGTAAAATTCCAAGAAGGAAAGACATCCCTGATCAGTATCAGCAAGAAACTACGATCCCTCATTAAATCATCCAAGGCTAGCTTCAAAAGAAAAATTGCCAAGGACTCCAAAGATAACCGCTAAGCATTCTTTAGCTATGTAAGAACCTAAGTAGAAACTCTCAGATCTGCTCTGAGTTAGTGCAGAATGGCACAAAATACACTGAACCGACTAATATTGCCAACATTCTGGCAGAAAGGTTTAGTGCAAACTTCACCCCCCTCTCACCCCCTAAAGGGCCCATAACCATACCAGAAAAATTTAGGGCCCCATCAATTACCAACACACAGGTTAAAACAGCCCTATCCAAAGCCAGAAACACAGCTTCAATGGGACCGGACAGTGTCCCAGGCTGTGTCTTACAAGAGCATCAAAATGAATTTATCCCCCCCACCTTAACACATTGTTCAAACTCAGCCTCTCTACAGGCTACGTACCCACAGAGTGGCGCACAGCAACAGTTATCCTGCTCCACAAAGGTGGAGCCACAACGGACCCTGGGAACTATCACCCTATAAGCCTGACTAGCCTGGTCTGTACGGCTATGGAGCGCATCATCATGGAACTCATTAACAGAGACACTGGGAACCTCCAAACCTTGGACCCTACCCAGTTTGGCTTTGTTAAGGGCAGATCATGCCTCCTAAACCTGGTGGATGTCTTCGAGACAGTTACCAAGGCATTAGACGAGGGAAAGGAGGTCCACACAGCCTACCTAGACCTCAAAAAGGCTTTCGACACCATTCCCCATTCTGGTATTATAGACAAGCTCACCAGCTTGAACATAAACCCCTACATCACAAGATGGGTTGCCAACTGGCTCATGGATAGAACCCACACAGTGAGAGTTGCAGGCTCTAGGTCCGACTCTAAACCAGTTACAAGTGGCGTCCCCCAGGGCTCAGTCCTAGGACCCCTCCTGTTCGGTATATACTTCTCAGAGGTACAAGCAAGCACAGGAAGACTATAGCTGACCAAGTTCACAGACAACTGCAAACTAGGGGCCATAACTGATCTCCGGCTGATACAGACACCCTCCAGAAGGGTCTCACTGAGACGGATACCTGGTGTCAAAATCATGGCCTCAAGCTAAATGCCAAAAAGTGCATAGTCATCCCCTTTGGAAAAAACAATGTACCCGTGAACTACCACATAGGTGGTAGTCCCATAAATACAGAAAATATAATAAGGGATCTGGGGACCCAAGTAGATAGTAATCTCTCCTTTGATAATCATATTACCAAGGTGGTTAGAAAATCCTTCTGTGTGGCCCACCTAATCACAAAAGGGTTCGCATCTAGAACAAAAAGGTCATTGTGCCTCTCTACTCATCACTCATTAGACCCATCATAGAATACAACGCCCCATTTGGGATGTACCTTACAAGACACCTGCAACAGCTGGAAAGACCACAAAAGTACCTCACCAAGAGGATTACTGGCCTCAAACAGATGCCCTATGCAGCCCGACTCAAGAAACTCCAGCTGTACATGGTTGCATACCGCTTACTCAGAGGTGATTTCTGCCTGACATACAAGGCCATGTCCAACCCTGAATTGATGGACATGCTCCACGTAAAAAAAAAAAACAAATCCCGGAGGGCCACACGCTCTGGAGATATAAACCTCACCACAATGATAAATATGACGTGCTGGAGGGATAGATTCCTGTCCCAGAGACTCCCCATGCTTTAGAACTGGATTCCAATATACATCAGGCAGAACCCCTCACTAAAACTCTTCAAGAAAAACCTTGACGTGTGGATGGGAGACAGAAGATTTACCCCAGGGATCACTGCAGTGGCTCTACTGGACAGAGGCGCAGGGAACTAATGGCTCTGCTGGACAGAGGCATGGGGAATTAATCTAAGGGGGTGGTGAAAGCCAACACATTCTGGCTAGGCTTATAAATGCCCTTGGGCAGATAGCCTAGTACTTACCTATGAACCTATGAACCTATGAAGGGCTTGCGGGAGGAAATAATTAATTTGTGTCTCAAGGAAATGCTTGTGCATACATGGTAAGACTGCTGAAGTGATCACTGAGCAAAATAATTTATTGTGTTATTTTAGTGCTTTTCCATACTTAATACAAACTAATGAAGGGGTTTCTGGAGGAAATAATTTATTTGTATGCCAGGGAAGTGCTTGTGCACACTTGGACAAACAAGTTTGCGGATTGCAACTCCAAATTCCTAGGCAAAGCATTGTATTTAACAATGGATGTGTGCACCGCAGAGATGTCTGACTATGAATTGCAAAACTGCCTCATTAGCGTACTGCATTTTACAACATTTCTCATTTGCATCTCATTACCTATTAGCATAAATGGGCAGTATCAATAGCGCCTTTGCTGTGCTCATTCATAAGCATCAGGAATAACCCTATCACATTTGCACAAGAGACTATCAATGCCACCCATAGTCTTTAACTGAACATTTTGATAAGTTCCATTTAGATGATAACTGCTTATGCTATATCCAAGTACTAGTTTTAAGAATTACTCCTGAGAGTGTCATCCTTTATACCACCTTGGACTTCTCCTGAAAATACGCTAGTAGCCTAGTGGGATTAACCTGGACAGCAAAAGAATAAATAAAAAAATAAGACATAGGGTCATAGGTTCATAGGTGTATACTAGGCTAATGACCCTGGAGCCTTTACAAGCCTAGTCCATAGGATTAAAATGGCATCGTGCCACACGGCCTTAGTTCCCAATGCCTCTGTCGAGTCGAGCCACTGGAGTGATCCCCGGTTTGAATTTTCTATTTCCCATCCACTCATCTAGATTTTTCTTGAAGATGGCCAGTAAGGTGCTCTATTTGACATGTATGGGAAGTCTATTCCATAACATGGGCAGTCTCTGGGTTATGAACCTGTTCCTCCAGCATGTTCTGTTGATTTTGGTAATGAGGCTGAGGTCTCTGGAGCATGTGGTGTGGAGGGATTGGGATTTATTTAGATGTAGCATTTCTAACAGAGCTGGGTCAGACATGGCTTTGTAAGTCAAGCAGAGATCGCCTCTAAGTAGGCGATATGAGAGAGAGACTAGTTGGAGTTTTTTGAGTCTGTCCATATAGGACAAGTGTTTAAGGCCTAGGATCCTCTTTGTGAGGTACTTTTGTGGCCTCTCCAGTTGTTGCAGGTGTCTAGTAAGGTACATGCCAAATGAGGCATTGTACTCGATAACTGGCGAAATGAGAGAAGAGTAGAGGGAGATAATGACCTCTTTCTTCCTAGATGCAAAACCCTTAGTAATTAGATATGCCACACAAAAGAACTTTCTGACCACAGTGGCAATGTGGTGGTCAAAAGAGAGGTTGTTGTCAACCTGTGTTCCCAGATCTCTTATAATGCCTTCTGTGTTCAGTGGACTACCATCGATGTCGTAATTCATGGGAACCGGGTTTTTCCCAAAGGGGATGATGACACATTTTTTGACACTGAGCTTAAGGCCATGGTTCTGACCCCAGTTGCTGGTCTCAGTGAGACCTTTTTGAAGGATGTCAACATCACTTGGAGAGTTAATAATAGCTCCCAACTTGCAATCGTCTGCAAACTTTGTCAGCCAGAGTCCCTTCATGTTGGCCTGGACTTCATAGAAGTAGACACCAAACAGGAGAGGACCCAGGACCGGACCTTGTGAGACTCCACTCATGACAGGTCGACAGTCTGACTTGAGTCAGCTACTTTCACACTTTGGGTTCTATCTGTGAGCCAGTTTGCAACCCACCTAGTGATATAGGGGTTGATGCTTAGCTTAGTAAGTTTTTCTATGACTCCTGAGTGAGGAATGGTATCAAAGGCCTTGGCCAGATCAAGGTAGGCTGCATGAACCACCTTGCCTTCATCCAAAGCTCTGGTGACTGACTCAAAGAAGTCAACCAAGTTGAGCAGGCATGATCTACCCTTCACAAAACCAAACTGTGTGGCATCCAGAGATTGGAGATTCCCTAGATCCTTGTTTATTAGGTCCATGATGATGCATTCCATAGCTTTGCATATCAGACTCATCAGGCTAATGGGGCGATAGTTCCCATGGTTTGTAGTCACTCCTCCTTTGTGGAGAGGGATAACTGTAACAGTGCGCCATTCAGTAGGGATAAAGCCTGAGGTGAGGCTGTGGATTGAACAGGGCACACAGATGAGGTGCCAGTTCACTCTGTAGTTCATGTGGAACACAGCCAGGGATATCGTCATGTCCCATAGAAGCTGTATTCTTGGCCTTGGATAGTGCTGTTTTAACCTGTGCAGCAGTAATACTGGGTGTTTGGCAATCTACTGGTATTATTATTGGTCCTTTGGGGGGAGGGAGGGGTAAAGCTCGCACTGACTCTGTCAGCCAGTATATTGGCAATATCTGTTGGTTTGGTATCGGAGGTACCATTGTGCAGTAACAGAGCAAATCTGGGTATTGCTGTGGAGATTCCTTACATAACTATAGAAGGTTTTGTGGTTGTCTTTACTATCTGCTTCAATTCTGTTTTCATAGCAAGCTTTAGACAATTTGATGGGGGATCTCAACTTTTTGTTGAGGCTGATAAGGGAGTTTTTCCCATCTTGGGACACCTTATTCCACATCAGTTTCCTCCTTCTGTTGTAGAGTTTGTTTATGGCAGGGGACCACCAGATTGGCTTCCTTTTTTTTTTTTGTACACAAATGGATGGAACTAGCCATGCACAACAAAACCAAGACACTCTCCTCCTAAAAAGGAAGCAAATCTGGTAGTCACCTGCCATTAATAAACTCTACAACAGAAGGAAGAAACTGTTGCAGAAAAAGGTGAAGTCCCAAGACTGGAAGCACTCCTTTATTAGCCTCAACAAAAAGTTGAGATCCCTTGTCAAATCCCCTAAAGCCAGCTATGAAGGCAGAATTGCGGCAGACACTAAAAACAATCACAAAACTTCTGCGGTGGTGAAGCGGTAGCATTGTTGCCTCACAGCAAGAGGTTCTCCCGTTCGATTCTTGGCTTGGGTTGGGAGTGCCTTCTGTGTGGAGTCTGCATGTCCGCCCCACGATCGAGTGGGCATTCGAAAGACATGCGTTGAATGGGCATGCCTTCGTTGAAGGTTGGGCTTCGGGCTGACAACTCGACATCATAAAAAAAACCAACTGCCAATCATTAGCGGATTGGAGTTCTGCTGTGGCGACCCCTAACTGGGAAAAGCCGAAAGACAAACAACAACAACTAAAAACAATCACAAAGCCTTCAATAGCTATATCAAGAACCTCCACGGCAACACCTAGATTTGCTCTGAGATACTGCACAATGGTACCTTCTATACCCAGCCAACAGATATTGCCAACATACTGGCCTACAGATTCAGTGCCAACTTTACCACTCTCTCCTCCCTAAAGGACCAATCACAATACCGGAAGAATGTCAGGCACCGAGCATTACTGCAGCATAGGTTAAAGCTGCATTGTCCAAGGCCAAGAATACAGCTTCCATGGGACCCGATAATATCCCTGGCTGTGTTCTACATAAACTACAAAGCGAACTAGCACAACATCTGTGTGCCCTGTTCAGTCACAGCCTCACCTCAGGCTTTGTCCCTACCAAATGGCACACTGCTACAGTCGTCTCTCTCCATAAGGGGGGGGGGTGACTATAAACCCTGGGAATTATCGCCCCATTAGCCTGATGAGTCTGATATATAAAGCTATGGAGCACATCATCATGGGCCTGATTAACAAAGATATAGTAAATCTCCAAACTCTAGACCCCATGTAATTTGGCTTTGTGAATGGGAGATCATGCCTGCTCAACCTGTTTGACTTCTTTGAGTCAGTTACCAGGGCTATGGATGAAGGTAAGGCAGTGCGTACAGCCTACCTTGATCTGTCCAAGGCCTTTGATAGCATTCCTCACTCGGAAATTATTGATAAACTCACCAAACTAGGTATCAACTCCTATATCACTAGGTGGGTTGCAAATTGTCTTACAGATAGAATACACATTGTGAAAGTAGTGGACTCCAAGTCAGTCTGCCGACCAGTCACAAGTGAAGTCCCACAGGGATCGGTCCTGGGTCCTCTCCTGTTCAGTATCTACATCTCAGAAGTCCAGGCCAACACAAAGGGACTCTGGCTGACCAAGTTCACAAACGACTGCAAGCTGGGAACCATTATTAACTACCCAAGTAATGCAGACATCCTACAGAAAGGCCTCACTGAGAGCAATAACTGGTGTCGAAACCATGGCCTTAAGCCTAACTCCAAAAAATGTGTCATCATCCCCTTTGGTAAAAACTCAGTTCCCACTAATTACCACATCGATGAGAGCCCACTGAACACTGAAGGCGTTATAAAAAATCTGGGGACACAGGTTGACAGCAACCTCTCCTTCGACCACCACATTGCCACTGTGGTCAGAAAATCCTTCTATGTGGCACATCTCATTACCAAGGGTTTTGCATCCAGGAAGAAAGAGGTCAACATCTCTTTCTACTCTTCCCTCATTAGACCAATCATCGAGTATAATGCCCCATTTGGCATGTACCTCACTAGACACCTGCAAAAGCTGGAGCGGCCACAGAAGTACCTCACGAAGAGGATCATAGGCATTAAACACATGTCCTACACTGACAAACTCAAAAGGCTCCAGCTATTCTCTGTCTGATATTGCCTACTTAGAGGCGATCTCTGCTTGACTTACAAAGTCATGTCTGACCCAGCTCTGTTAGAAATGCTACATCTAAAGAAATCCCAATCCCTCCGCACCACATGCTCCAGAGACCTCAACCTCATTACCACAATCAACAGAACATGCTGGAGGGACAGGTTCTTCACCCAGAGACTGCCCATGTTCTGGAATACACTTCCCATATATGTTAAGCAGAGTACCTCGCTGACCCTCTTCAAGAGAAATCTTGATGAGTGGATGGGTAATTGAAAGTTCACCCTGGGGATCACTCCAGTGGCTCTACTTGATAGAGGCACTGGGAACTAACATTGGGCGGTATGATGCCAGGGCACCTCTATGGGCTAGGCTTATCAAAGCTCCAAGGCCATTAGACTAGTACACACCTGTGAACTCATTTAAGCATGTTTCTTCTGTAAGAATTCATATAAGTGCTTCATGGCTGCTTTATACCTGCTGGCTGCTGTTGCATGCTCCATTAATGCAAGCAGAAGAACTTTTCTTGCCGCAGAGAATTAAATGTTTTTTTTAGCTGTAGCACATTTTCTTTGACATACAGCCGATAAAACTTGTAGCAAAATGCAAAATAATAATTTAATAATTCCAGCATACTGTCCTGAAGGTCATCGTGGTGATCATTGTTTGATTCTGCCCTACAGGCTACTATAGAAGAGCTTTAAATAGTCCTATTCTATTTGCTTTTTGTGTATTCTTAAAAGTTACCTTTTCAAATTTTAAGCACTATCCTTTTAGGACCAACAAGTTGTCATAAGAAGGGTAAAAACAAAACACAGCTTACTAGATGCTAATGGGTGTACATTACAAACTCAGCAGTAATAAAAAGTAGGAAAGTCATTAGTCTTATTATTTGGCATCAAGTACAATAAGGAGCATTTTCTATCTAATAAGTTTCATACTGAGCAGTTGTGTAGCAGTTAGCATTGTCACCTCACATCGCTTGATTCCCTGATTCAGTTCATGATTATGCAGAACCTACATGTCTGCTCAGACTATATGTCCTCCCTGTGTGCATGTGGATTTTCACCAGGGATTATGGTTTCCTCTCATGCAAAAAAAAAATGGCAATAGGTTGAAGTGTGTGTGTGTGTGTGCGTGCGTTCGTGCGTGTGTGTGTGTGTGTGTGTGTGTGTGTGTGTGTGTGTGTGTGTGTGTGTGTCTGTGTGTCCGCATGCGTGTGTGTGTGTGTGTGTGTGTGTGTGTGTGTGTGTGTGTGTGTGTGTGTGTGTGTGTGTGTGTGTGTGTGTGTGCGCACCGTGTTATGGGCTAATATCCTATCCATGACTGCTCCATTGAATACAATAAAGAAGTTATCAAAATTGAATAAATGAATGGATGCATTCTATGCTACCACTGGTTTTAAATGTGCACAGTGTAAAAACTGTGTTTTCAAAATGTTTTTAAGTTCCAGTGCAAGAGTTTCAAGTCCCCATCTGTAGGTCAAGATTTGCAAGATGCTTTCATAAATTTCTGGATTTGTAGTGACACAGTCGGTTGAAGTAATCTATGTATTAAATAATGCAGTAATAGGTAAAAGCATTTCATGTTTGTTATAGAACTGTTTATTTAAGGTGTACCTTTTTATTCTGGCAGGAATGTGATATGTACAATATTATTAATAAGACTCACTTAATTTTCACTTTAATCATACATGCTGTTCTGTGAGAGTTCGTGTATTTAGGTGTTAGGACATTTTCAGCTATGTGGTCTTCTTTTGCAAGCACTGCAATTAGAAGTAAAATAGATTTCTGTTATTGCAAAGAACAGTATGTACTTAAGCTACATTTTGATTCCTATAAACAAAAAAAGCTTGTTATTGTATTATATAAGGTAAATAGCACAATATGGCGTGAGTAGGTAAGATGCTACAGTAACTTTGTGGAGTGCAGTCTGTGATTGCTGAAGTGAAACCATATAAGTTACCTAACATATAAAGCAAAAATGAACTAATTAAACAACATGCAATTAAACTAATTTTAAAATGTTAGTAGCCTGTTAAACATCTTAAAAGTTCACAGGCAAGAACAAGTATTTAGTTTGTTTGAACTGGGATAAAATCAAAATCTTGCCAAAAATGTAGACTTAAAGTAAGGCTTAGTGAATAATTAATCCCTCCTGACCACTTTTTTCTCTGTACCCATTCATTCATTGTGTTCTGAGAACAGAGACTGGTGGACTTAATGAGGAGTCTTAAATAGCTGCCATGTCCAATTGTTTCAATTATCAAACCAAGACAAAATTATTTCAGGGGAAGTGACATGTCAGATTAAAAGTTCCTGCTGTTGTTGTGAGCCCTTAGCAAAGCGTACACTGCTGTGAATGCAAGTTTTACAAATGGAGACTTGGAAATTATCAAAGTAAATTTGTTATGCCTTATTCTACCACGAGTTGAAAATTCCCTTTGGGCATGAAGATGGGTCATGAGGCTCCTGAAGGATTACCATCAAAGTGAGTCATGAGACTGACCAATGAAGCTTACTCACATGCTTATCATATGAGAGTTCCTTTTAAAGTGCTTGACCACCATCATTTTTGCAATTCCAACTTTTCAAAGCTCCAGGACCTGATATGGAAGATATTTGCATGGTTCACCACAGAAAAGAAGAAAAGACAAAGAAAATAACACACGCATATTATCACCATACTAGTGTTGTGCTACTTTACCATGCTTTAGCTTTGAGCCCATAAGGTAAGTCTATAAAATTTTTCAAAAATTATAATTTAAGACTGAAGACTAATCAGCAGAAGAGGCAGTGAGTAACATTACCGTAGTAGAAACTGGAAATATTTTAGATTGATATTTTTGCAACTGTGTCTTATTACAAGCTCAGATAATAAAACATAGACACACACAGTATAAATAGATAAATAGGTACACAGATATAGACAGCGAGATGAATAAATAGATATAAAATGGCACAGACATACACTCACACATACCACCGTGTAGCATCAGGTATAGCCACTCAGCAGTATAAACATTGGCTGCAGGTGATATGGTCACATTGACTAATGCTGATATGACTAACCAAACCCCATGCAGAAATGGGAGAAGGGGGTTGTTGATGACTATAATAATTACTGCATAGCGCAGTATTTCAAAAATTGTATTTATCAGCAGATGAAGCATTTGGTACTGCTCTGCATTAGTTCTACAGTACGAGGCACACATGCTGAACGTCATTTGCATCCCTAATGATCAAGCATATATTATGGACTTATCTCAGGATTTTGGCTTAACACATGATTTTTCTTTCTGCTGTGATTGCCATTAAACTATTGTGCTAAACAAATGTCTCTGTTAGCTCCTGTCTCATCTGAAGCGAAATAGATACCTTGAGCTTACTGATTCATCTGTGACTTAAATATTATAATAATTTATTAAAATTAGCTCCTTTGTTAACACTTGTCCTGACATGACAGTCTACTAACTGATTCTGGATGCTAAAAACAGGCTGCAGAAATTTGACCTTGGTCATTATTCCCGCAGTATGGTAACTGCTCTCTGATACAAGCCAAAACTCAAAGATATCCGAAGGTTTTTGCTGGGGAAATAGACTTTGATCTATTAAAAAATAATTAGGCATCATCATGTGAAAGCTTAATTCTTCTAATGAATACTTGTAATACTGTAGGAATATTCATTTTTAACATAAACAGGATCTGCAAAGAGAATTTGCATTGCAAAACCCCCACTGTACACATATGAACTCGAGTGTATGATTTGGATCAAATGAACCTTGGCTCATGCTTTCTTTCAAGAAATTGATATGTTTAACTATCAGTTTCATCTGAGGTTTTAATATTTTAAGGCAAACAACCATATTTTTCATAGCAATCATAAGGGAAATTATTTAACATCATATTGCAAAATCCACATTTATTTTGCTTTCACTGGCATATATCAAACTATATCTCATAAGCTATTACATTCTACCATCTTCATTTGGGTCATATTTAGATAGTAGATATTGGAGAAATTATTCATTTGTTTATTTATTTGTTAATTTTATTTATTTATTGCAAGGCTCATTAATGACACACACTGCATGTAGTGTGAGATACAGTAATTGCTCTATTTGATGTTTATGTTTACCACTATGGATATCACTGTAGGATTCTTTCTTAATTGGAAAATACAGTACAAGACATTTGTCTGAATTCAGTTCTATTTAAGGATTTGTCATGTCATTCCTATGTAAATATTTATGTGTGGTTTATACAGTTTTCAGATATGAGAAATATTCCAAACTAAGAAAAACACAATTCAGATCCACAGCTAAAACTTCAAACCAACAACCAAAAGCTGCAGTGAATCCACACAACACAACACATTGTGTGGATTCACTATAGCTTTTGGTTGTAGATATATGTAATATGTTGTCTTTTAAAATAGTTGTATAACTATATTCATTTTTTACAGCAGTACATGCATATCTCAGTTCTTGTCCTAGAAAGTTAGGATGGTACTAGAGGTATAATAGCATTTAAGTCTGAACTAAGCATTATTCTTTTAAAACAATCCAGCACATTTGAAAAGACTACAAGACCAAAGCATGTACTGAGACATTACGATTTTATAAATTCGAACCTAAATGGAAAATGTAAATGTTTCTATATTAAAGTGAATTGGTCATGATAGCAGGTGCATTGTGACATCTGGTGAGTTAAGTGCTGCTATGCATCGGTGTTGCTCTAATTTAGTATGTATTTGGGCCGTTTTTTTTTCATAAAAAAGATTTTGTAAACTTTTTAGTAAACCATGGCGCACATATATCTTGTGCGGGCCTTCCTGATGTCACTGTAAGCAATACATCCATATACTTTAATGGGAGCACCTCTGTGCATGTGTAGCAGTGTTTTAATTCGAGTCTATATCAGAATCACGAAAGACATGTTCATTGGCACATAAATGTCGAAGAACGAGAACAGTGAAGGACAACAACAGCGAAATTGAGAATGCCGAACGGATTTTCTTGGCCGGCAGGGTGATCATGGGGATGAGGAAATTAATCCTTTTCCCCACTGTAGTGCGGTCTCGGAGTTGGCATATTTAAGTAGGGAGGTTGGGGGCTTGCCCCCCCCCCCCCTGTTAGGTAAGGTTTGTTCAGTTAGGTTTACCTTACCTGTATGGCGCTGTTACTTCCGGGAATGCGTTCGGTGTTCTCATTTTCGCTGTTGTTATCCTTTGCTGTTCTCGTTCTTTGACATTTATGTGTCGATGAATATGTATTTGCGAAAGACAGCTTTCGCGATTCTAATATAGAACCTTCCATTCGTGTCTATGAACACAATTTACTGTATGCTTTCACTAACATAATGTCACTGAGGTTAAAGTTTACTTTTATGCTCAGTGGCATGATTGAAGGGGAAACACTGATATAAAAGAACTTTTTCACCAACAAAATCAGCTGTCAAACATCCATTTCAATGGTGAAAAATGTTGTTTTGCACTTCATGTACTACCAGACATAGTGTACAGTTAGGGAATTTTTTTTTTACCAAATCACATTGTTTAACTCATTAAACCTTATCTCTTGATTACACGATATGAAGAGAGATGTAGTAGAATGTTTGAAATCTAGATGTTTAAGACAAAACTTAAATGTAACAAATATTATTGGTATGGATCTATATCATGTAATCAAAATGTGAAATAAACGATAACCATAAGATCGACACATATACATCGAAGCCTGAGAAATATGAACTTCCTAAAAGACGAAATTCGAAATATTGAATTACAGTAAATGGCCAACGTGAATGGAATTACATTTCCTAATCATTTTGTATTTACCAGCATTCGATGTATATGTGTCGATCATATGGTTAGCAGTTATTTCACATTTCGATTTCATGATATAGACCCTTATGATTCAGTCATTTGATAACACTATTTGGGTGAACTGATCTAAGAACCCCTTTTAGCCACAACCTGGGTCACAAGGTACAAATATGTGAAAAAGAACTAAATTATATAACAGCGCTATTAGCTATTAAGATTTCCATGGCATAATACAAAGAATATACAATAACCATAATATATTAGTTATTGCACACAGGATGTTTAAACTGACTGTACACTGGCATAAGAACTATAAATGAAAAAAGGAAAACACCATCAAGAATACAAATATTATGGCTAATAACTACATTTCAAAAACAGAAAAATAGTATAAGAACAGTATTTGAATGTTGTAAAGAAATTTAAAAAGAAACTTAAGTCCTAGGTAAAAAGTTTGTCTTTAACATAGCACAAATACTACAATTATGTATAATTTCTAGCTAAAACATGTGCTGCAAAGCTGGTACAGCATCTCAATTGCTAGACCATGCAGTATATTTTGTATCATGTGTAGCAGCAACAAGGAAGTTGCTAGAAGTATGCCAGACAGATGCCACCTAAAACTGAATTCTAGTTAGGTATGGAGGCTTGCTAAATGTACACAAGTGACAGTGTCCCAAGATTAATTATAAGGCATTGGACTTTTAATAGCTGTGAATTATGCCATGTTGTCCACTAAGCAGGCAGATTGATGGAGGCCTCTAAGATAAAGTTATTGTGCTATTATGATGTGAAGTACAAAAATTGGAGAGCAGATACCTCTGAAAGTTCTTTGAGTTTCTGTAGTGATTTATTAAACAAAAATGGAGTTCCTACACTTAAAATGAAATTTTTAAACCACATACTTAGTCATAGCTTCCAATCTTGGAATCTTAGATCATAGTCTTCTGTCACAAATAGTTAACTTTTGCTTATGTATTATCCTATAAATATTTTATCTCTAAGACATGATTATGTCTGGATTCAACAATTCTTCAGTTTTCTTTAGATGTTATTTTCATACTGGTCCATGTCAAAGTTCCTGTATTTCTTGGCTACAACTTGAAGCCCTGGGAACAAGTGATTGGGTCTGACGTGTTGGGTACCACCTGTGCCGGTTAGTAATGGCCCAATGCTCCTTCATATCAAGGAGAAGCAGGATTAATACTGCAAGATGAGCTTACAGTGACTATAGACTCCTACTGTTAGGTGCAAATTAATGAGACCTACTGGTAGTCTGTATTCGCTCTGACCATAAAAAGAGCCCCAACCAAAAATCTTTCTTGTTTCTGCATTGCTTAACTTGCTGGAATAACCATCTAAGGATATAGTTATTAACTTCTTGAATGTTAACTGTCGGTGAAGCCAGAAGCATACATATCTGCATATCTCTGCTAGTTCCAGTGTTTTATCACTGATGGTATTTATGACCCCATCAGTTAGAGCTGATATACTTGATTTTAATAAACTCTGTGTTTAAAAACATGTGCTGAACAATTTACATAGTATTGTACTTTCTGAAAACATTTGCATAAGGTTTTTTTTTTTTTTGCTGTTCATTTTGTGTGGGGGTCTGAGCAAAAAGAAAAAAAGAAAAACTAATCACTGTATCACAGTAACTAGAAACTTGGTATATTCTAATTTAGATTGTTATTTATGTATACCAAAAAACAAAGAACTTGGAGACCACAGCTACAGGAAAACAAAAGAGTGATCAGTAATGTGTATTAGAATGCAGCATTACTACATATATTACATGGGATCATAGGATCAATTCTGAGTAAACAATGACAGTAACCATAAGATGCCAGTTAAGTTCACACATTTAAATGTTCTTGCCATCGTTTTCGAGCACTTAATAGTACTGACCTCCCAAACTGAGCATAGACACAATAATGTTGGGGTGAATTTGTCTCCACTCGTCTTGACATTGACAAGCCATAAAGGTGGCCAAGATAGTATTTTGTTTGACCTATAGCTATAACATTTCGTAGTTTGGGAATATGTTGAGTTAGGAAGCTATTATTTCAGTGAGTGTTGTTTATTTGTTAATATCTAGATCCCTAACGCAACTATTTTTACAACTTCTTGTTTTGTGAAGAGATAGGAGGTCAGATTGGATTAGGTCTTTCATAGCTCAATAATTGAGGCATAGGTCACCTTGAAGAAGCTGATAGCTTACTGAGTATAAAGAAAGTTGTGCTAATCCATTGGGATAGTTGAAGGATTCAAGACATTTAATTCTCTTAGTAAGAAATCTTTGCAGCCTTTCCAACTGAGCAATATGCTTAGATATGCGCATACCACTGTATTCAATGATGTGTCTAACAGGGGAAGAGTATAGCAGTGTAATGAATTCATTGAGTCTTGAAGATATTCCCTTGAAAATTAATTGGGTCAAACAGAAGGATTTCCTGACTGTAGTGGGAAAAATGATTGAATGAGAGTAAATTGCTTAAGTAAGTGTTCAGGTATTTTATGACACTGTCTGAAGAAGAGTACCATTTACAATGTATACGATGGGAACTGATGTTTTGCTGATACCTATAACACTGCACTTTTTGGTATTTAGTTTGAGGCTATTATTGATATACCATGTATATGCATATTCTAACTCTTGCTGGAGCAGTTTAGTTTCAGCAGATAATAATTCCCAACTTGCAGTCATCATTAAACATGGTAAGCCACACCTCTGGGGTATTGTCTTGGATGTCAAAAACAAGATGGCTCAGCACTAAACCATGTATGGCCTCACTAGTTACAATTTCACAATCAGAGAGGGTACAAGCAACTTTTCACAACTTGGCGTAGTTTGGATTGCCAATTTGCAATCTACTGGATAATGCATGCGTTTATGTTAAGTTTATCTAATTTTTTCAGTAATACCATCATGGAGAATAGCATAAAAAGCATTTGCCATGTCAAGATAAGCATGCGCTGAGTGGCCATTGTCCACAGCCTCTGGAACCTTTTCAAGGACGTTCACTAAGTTCAAGAAACAGGACTTGCCCATCATAAAACCAAATTAATTGGAGTCAGTTAAGTTGTCTGTGTTTGCATTTATGAGTTATGCTATGGCACATTCCATAGTTTGGCATATAAAGCTGTCAAGCCTGATGAGCCTATAATTACCTGAGTCCATACAGGGGCCTTCCTTGTATAATGGAGTCACAGTTCCTATTCATCAAGTAAACTTTGTGGATAAGCTGAGGCTTAAGAGTTTAAGTAGAGGTTCAGACAGTGCGTATTTGGCACTAAGGAGAATGCAGTCTGTATATGGTCTGGTCCCATGCAAGTGTTATTTTTAGCTTTTGATTTTTAGCCTTTGATATGAATTATAAGACTTGCCACAAAGTGATTTCAGGGCAAACTAAGATTTTTAAAGGACAGTAGGGTCAACACTATGGGAAAGTGAGGCAAAGTTAGTACTGGATATGTCTGCTAAAATACTGGCTATATCCTTCGGGTCAAAATGTGTGTTATTTTTATAGATAAGCTCAGAACATTGTAGGATACTGCAGCTTAAGTTTCTAACATAGCTAAAGAAAGATTTGTAATTTCCTTTGTTACTTGTAATGATCTTAAACTCCACTTTACATATTCCTATAGTGCTCTTAAGTTCCTTGCTTGTCTGTTTCAGTGTAGTCTTGAGGTAAAGGGATAAGGATTTCTTATAACTTTTTGTTATTTTCATTTTTGTTATACAGTTTACTTATGCAACAGTTCTACCAAAGACATTTATTTCTAAGTTTGCTCTCATATATAAAGCAGATAGGTATTGGCTTTTCTATGCTGCACTTTATGTGCTGGCAAAAGTCAGAGGTGAATGTAGCAACTCTCAAATTTGGGTCTATTTGTGAGGGATTGTTTGCTTATGTGTTCTACAAGCTAAAATAGGTTTGCCCTGGAAATGTCCCCACAGACAGCCTTATTTGGTAATGGGATGGCACCACTAAGCCCACTGAAGAAGATTGCTTATTTTGTGGTCAGATTTAGACCAAGGTTAGGAGATGTGGACTGTGGTACAGGAAGGAGCTAGGCTGGTAAAGACAATGTCAAAGATTGTACTTTACATTTGGCTCCAGCACATTGATATTAACATAATCTAGGAAACACTGACCTTTCCATTTTTCAGAGGTGTATGAAGTCAATGCATGGGTAATTGAGGTTCCCTAGCAATAAGGGATTTGGTCTGATATTTAACTCCTTGATGATGTTAAGATAATTTCCATGATTTGTGGGAGGCATCATTGGGGAATTATAGCTAGTAACGAATTAATATATGGTTTTGTTAAGGGTGACCTATATCTGTAGGAGCTGCATGTTAAGGGTCTATATTATAACATCGAAATCTACAAAGATCGAATGTTATAATATCGAACCCTAAACACTGAAATCCGCAAACATTGAACAGTCAGAATAGCAATTTTTTTTCCCAGGGAAAAAAAATCGCTATTCCGAGAAACATACACACAACACAAACACACACAAAAAAAGCAAACCACACACATACACTTAAAATCCTACACCTAAACTAAACTTTACATACACTACTAGCTATCCACTTTCCTTAACCCAACCCTAACCCTAAGGTCCATCACTATCGCACACTCATCTCACCCGTGCCCTAGCCCTAACTCACCTAACCCACCCCCTAATCCTAACCTACACACAACCGCCCACTTACCTAACCCGTGCCCTAACGCTAACTCATCTAACCCGCCCCCTAACCCTAACCTACACACAATCGCACACTTACCTGACCTGTGCCCTAAACCTAACGTCCACACAACCACACACTTACCTGACCCGCTCCCTAACCCTAACTCACCTAACCCGCCCCCTAACCCTATCCTACACACAATCGCACACTTACTTGAACCCGACCCTTAACGTTCTAACATATAGAATGCTGAAAACAGCGAAGCCACAGCAATGGCCCACCGAATTCTTTCCCTGGGAAAAAATTCGGTGTCCTGCACCTTCGCTGTTTTCAGCATTCAACAAAACTGGTTCAATATTATAATATTTGAACTTTATAAAATTTGATGTTTTAATATAGACCCGCAGGTTAAGGTCATAATTTAATATGAGTTGACTTGCTTCTTACGACTACAGATATACCCACAGAATTACCCAAGGGAATGACGACATGATTGGCACTGAACCCTGGAATAGATGGAGTGCTTTCATTGCAATGAAACCATGTTTCAGTAACTGAACAATTATGAATGTGTCTGAGTTGCAGGAGGGCCTCAAATTCTATCATCTTTCTAGTTAGGCTCCTATCATTGAGTAGTGCCAGCTTGATGTTTTCCAAATTTGAATTTTGAGTTTGCTCTCTTGGAATGCCCACGGGGGGGGGGGGGGGGGACGGGGTTGCCTACAAACTGCACTATGGGAGCAGAAAAAGCTTTAGTCAATATGCGGAAGCCTTAATATTAGTGCTACAAGGCATCCCTGGTGAAGCAGAAAGTCTTATTTACTATCTCATTCCGTACTGGATCTCCTTAGAATGATACCAACTACTTAGCCATTTGTAAAAGCCCGTTATCTTGTCTTTATATCTAGATATCATTCTGGCTGAAGACAAAATACTACTAAAGGACAGTGTCTCTGGTGTCCCTAACACATGCATAGCAACTTCTATCTCTCTGCATGTCCGTCTAGGTGAAGCACTTCAGGTCTTTCACTCCCAAATGATCCACCACTTGGCCATTGTCATATCTGACCTGTTTAACAGAATTCAGGACACTTGTGATGCCATGGAAACTAGCAGCAGACAAACAGCTTACAGTTACCCCATTCTTATCCAGTCAGATGAGTGCAGAGTTTTGTACACCTAACTACGCAGTTACCTATGACTAAACTATTTCTCTTTGTGAAACAGACGTAGTGGGCTTTATGGGCTTAGGCCTGCTTTCTAGTAAACTCTCGTGTCAGCTATGTGCATTTGCAGTGTATGCAAGTTAAGAGGAAGTGGGTGTCACCTTGTTTGTAAGCTGATGTGTTTTAGAATGGATTCTAAGAAGCTTTGGTAATATTTTCTTCCTCAGGCAGTTTAATTTCTTCAGTTGTATTGGATTTCTAATGCCATGAAGAAAATGGACCCCATTCCCAAGTCACTATAAGATTAGAGAGCGTTCATGAAATTAGTATTGATTTACTCTTTGATGGACTTGGTGGTGTGTTGTGACTGATGTACTTTTGTGGATGTACAGCACTAAGTGATATAAGGCTAATGCAAGAGGTTTGTCTCTGTGTTTCTTAAATATTTATATCTCTTGCAGGTCATAATATCAATTGGCTGAAACAGTGGACAATCAGAAATCATATGTCAGTTGATTTAATTTGAAATTTTCTTTTATACTCTTTTCCCTGTGAGACTACCAGCTGTCATCTGCTTAACATGTTAGTATATATAGATTCCTTACTAAGTTGTGACTTTTCTATGGTACAGTGATGATTCCTAATTAGGAGTACAATAGCTGTGTGTGTGTCTGTAGACTTGAACATAACTCTGAGTTTTAAGCTTTGGCCTTAGCACCAGTTGTTTGTCTGTGTTAGTCCTTCCTGTAGAATTTTAGTGTCTTTGGTGGATTCTATGACTCCTCCTAGTAATAGTCTCCTGCAAACTTGGTCAGACAAAGGCCTTTGACATTGGCTTTGATTCCCAAGAAGTAAATGCCAAAAAGGAATGGGCCCAGCACAGAGCCCTGAGAGATGCCACTAGTGACCAATCTCTTTGTGGAGGTGTCTCCCTTATCCTAACTTCCTGGGTCTTATCTGAGAGCCAGCTGGCTATCCTGCACATAATATAGGGGTTAATGCCCAATTCCATGAGTTTGCTTACAATGTCCAAGTTGGGTATTGTATCAAATGCTTTAGACAGGTCACTGTAGGCAGTATGCACCATTTTGCCATCATCCATTGCCTTCATAACCTTTCAAAGAAGTCCACCAGGTTGCTTAGGCATGATCTTCCTTTGATGAAGCCAAACTTGTTTGGATCCAGTGTTTGAATGTTCTGTATGTAATTATTAATTATATCCATGATAATTCTTTCCATGAGTTTGCATATCAGACTAGCCAGACGTATGGGTCTATAGTTCCTAGAGTCCATTGATGCACCACTCTTATGTAGTGGGATGACCATTGCAGTCCTCCATTCAAATGACATGCCTGGATGCTATGGTTATATAGTGACTCCAGAGGTCCAGATAAGTCATGTTTTAGGAGGCATCCTGGGATATTATCAAGGCCCATCAATGTGGAGTTTCTAGCCGTAGATAACATATTTAATACCTGCTCTGTAGTGATAGTTGGGAGGAGGTTTTGTTTAATGGCATTACTTGGGGAGTGTTTTGGGGAGGGGTAAAATCAGAACTGAATATGTTGGCCAGCAAATTTGCTATATCTTCCAGTTCTATGTAAGTGCTTCTATCAACAATTAATTCTGATCACTGTTGTGTACTGCCTTTGAGGTTTCAGAGGTGGCTAAAGAAAGTCTTGTGGTTGTCTTTGTCCTGGATGGCTATGTTTACCCCAAAATTGGCTTTGGTAGACTTAATTTGCCTTCTTATTTTTGTTTAGCCTGATCAGAGAGTTTTTATCCTGCTGGGAATTATACCTCCTAATTTGATCAATTACTTTTTTTCCTTTTGTTGTAAAATCTACTTATGTTTGGATTCTGCCAGGATGGCTTATTTCTGAGTTTGTTCTGGGCTATTTTTTGCTAGGCACAGCAGTCTCTGTACATCCATTAACATGATTGTTCAGGGTTTCTGTGTCCAGTTCTGCACAGGCAGTTGTGTTCTGCAGGTTAGGAGAGGCTTGTCAGGTAATCTCTTAATAATAGGGAGTTTACCTTAGGGTTGTTCCTAACTGTTACAGGGTTTGCTGGGGTCACAGTATTGATTTCTATTTTGAACAAGATAGCTTTGTCATCTGACCTTAACAGAAAGGATACTACACTTGAGAATGGGGGTGGCCTGCAGTGGTCTCTCATGTTTGTGACAACCAGATCCAGTAGGTTTGCAACTCTAGTGAGAAAATGGACTAACTGATCCAGATTGTTTGTATTTACAAAATACAGGAATCTCTGGGCCTGCAGGTTTGGGGTCATGTTCGATTCAGTTTATAGAAGGGTAGTTAAATTTCCCCATGAATATGGTATTGGGTTGAATGGTAAGTGTCTCCAGTAGGTCTAAAAATGAGCTTTGGGGTTCCTGAGTCATAGACTCATAGAGTATAATCTACTGCTTGCAAGGATATGTTATGAGACACCACATATTGTTATTCAAGCATGGAGAAGGTCAAGTGTGTCATCCTGTTAAACCAACCATGAGGTATCTTTGTTTTTGATATAGACTGAGAAACCTCCACCTTTAGTCCCTGCATGTGCAGCAGCTGGTGAAGGTGCAACTCTACTCTGCCCTTCCCCCTGCCTTAATTCTAACCTCAACTACTGTCAAGGCACTATCGTCATCGAGTATGGCAGAAAGTACTTCCCAACAGATTTATTTTTGGAGACATTCATCCTAATATGGCAAACGGGCTACTATAATACTTTATGAACCTTGTGTCTCATACTGTAAAAACTTCAGTGGCCTAAATATAACATACCTCAGTGATCCTAACACTTGTAACAAATCACCCTTATCCACAGTTTAAAGTAATGTATTAATGATTCTGAAATCCTCACACCATGTTATGAAATGCTTTGAAATTACAGAAATTAGGACAGGTGGCATAGTCAGTATCTACTCTAGTACTATTAATTGTACAATGTGCTATATCCAAGCCCTTAAGATCTCAAAAACTAAGTCATTCTGGTGGCAACCAAGAACAGCTTATATAAATCTATTTCCTTTAGTTGTAGCTATACATTCATCTAGATGATTTCCAAAAACTTAGCAGAAGACAGTCAGTCTTGGAGCAGGTTTAGCAGGAAAGGGGAAATACTTTTACCAAAAGATCTCAATATTGACCGGTCAGTATTATAATCTCAGCCCTACTTTACTCTCCTTAGTCTCACTCAGTATATACAATTGATCTGACAAAGTTACTAGAAAAAATAGTATCTTAATTGGTTTCTTACCTTATGCTTAGCATACACGGAGATCAGGCTAAACTGTATCAGTGATCATTACCACTTGTTCATTATCTAGAAGAAAGAAAAAAAGGTCCCAACTATACGTGGGTAAGATATAGAAAATTTTATATCATCCAAAACTTTATTATACTCTTTAAGCAATGCATCTGGGACCTAGTATTTCACCTGAATCTCAATGATGCCATAGATGTTGTAATGTACTTCAGCAATGCATTTCTTAATACCTTTAACAGCCCAATCCCACTGCAAATGAAAAATGCCATATCTAGGACTGAACCATAGTTCTCTCTATAATTAAAATTCTGTAATGTAAGAATAAGATTTTACATTGAGAAATTATCATATTGAAAGAACTGTACAGCCCATCTTCAATTACTGGGAACTAAAAAATAAAGTAGATAAGTAGATATCCCCATCACAACAAAAAAAAAATCATTCTGCCTCAATCAATGATATCAAAAGTACAATCAGCTGTATGATTTTGAGAAAAGCAGCAACCAACTTAGAAGCCATTAAAAGAAATCTAAGCCTTGTCCAATCTTATATCAATCTAACCAAGTCATTGCAAATAAATCCCAAGGCATTCCTCTCCATTACCAAACTGGTCAAAATTTTGACGGCTATGATAAATAAAGGTTGGACATGCCTACCCTTTACAAATTTCACATGTGGTAACTCTCTCATTAAACTTAAAAATAAATCTTAGCAATCAACCATTTTCAAGCACATTGCTCAAATCTTGCTGCTGAGGGTAATGCCTACTGTGTATCCATTTTAATTAGTAGCTCAATGAAAGATTATGTCCCTAAATCATACAAATTTTATTTATCTTTCTTTTATACAAAGGAGGCTTATTACCATTTCTAGTCTCTGACACATACTAGAAAGATGTATCATAAGCTTGTAATTACCTTCCTGAACACTCATAATCTCCTTTCTAAAGCTCAACATGGTTTTCACTCTGGTAATATTACTGAAACAAGAAATATATACATTTTTTATTCCTAAATCTCTCACTCTAAGTCCTTTGATGCAGTATATCATCTCAAAATAATTTCAAATGAACCTGCTTTCTGCATAGACCCAGACCATCAATTGATTTTCTTGTTATTTATGCAATAAGACGGCCCAAACCTGAACCTTCAAGGGTCAGTACTATGACCTATCCTCTTTAGAAGATATCATATGTAAATGACATGCTCTCCACCACTTATCTAGTTATGATATTCTCTTGTCCTCTATGAAATCTCTAATTTTAAACAGACCAAAATTTAGACATTTTCTCTAAAATAAAGCATTTCATAATAGACCAGGCTTATTGATTAAGTGTACAATGCTTTTTTACTGCCCAGTTTGTCATATGCCACATTCGACTAGACTAAATTACATAATGCGCAGCTATCCAAGCTTGAATAAACCTATAATAAAATGATAAAGTCTATGGTTAAAATTCCAACAGAAATCTCTTAAGAGAAATTAATCAGAGTTTATACAGCAGCGTACTTTTCACAGAAATAAAATGTTTGTCAATATGCTCTTGCTGCTTAATGCCAGTAATTGCCCGAAAATCAAAAGGCTTATTCTTTAGTATGTTTCATCATGCTACCTCTGATCACAAAACAAACAGCTGACTAAAAGCACAACATTTGCAAATCATTATACCAACTCCCTCTTTTCATCTTATGAATCTAAAATATGGGTTAAACTCCTGTTTTAAGCTAGAAAAGTTCCCATAACTATCCAATTAAAAAAGTATTAATACGTTTTCATGCCCCAAACAAAGTTACAACTGTGGGGTGGGAATCAAATAATATTCTATGTAAAATATTCTGCTAAATGTTCTCTTTAAACCTTTTTCACTCATGGCATCCTCTCTCTCTCCTGATACTTTAACCACTGTTTTCTTCTGTCCGTTAAACATGTATAGTACAAATATATTCCATTTCATATTCTTTATTTATCTAGCTGGTGGAAGAAATATAAAATCCTTTATTGCAAGATATACAAAGTAAAATAGCACACCTGCAACATCACAAGCTCTTCTTTCTTTATAAGCCACGAAAACAAATCTAAGTATTGTCCAATCTCTTATCATTCTAATCAGGTCATTGCAAATAAATGCTCTGAACACAATCCCATGGCATTCTTCTCCATCACCTAACTAGTAATTTTGACGACTATGATAAATATACAGTGGACATGCTCACACTCCTGTGCTCTCGTATTCCTGATAAACAAAATAATCGTACTGAGGCGCACCTCACACCAAGACTGTTAGGACATTTTTTAATGAATGGAAAAGCAATTTGAATCAGTAGGCAGAATCTTTTTGAAAATGCAAGATGGGGGGCTTGGCTTCCCAAATTTATTTCTGTATCACACTGCTTCTAATGGCTCATTCTTTCACAAGGCAAGAGAATCTCCTCCACCAATATGGATACTACCTCAAATCTTTCTATCTGGTAAAATAAAATTCTCAGTAAATACAGTCCCATCCTACAAAAATATGAGATCCACAAGGGATGGGTGAGTGGTACTACTTCCAGAAGTGGTTTCGTTCGGTAGAACTCCACAGCGATTCAACAAATACTGGAAGACCTCGATGGATAGTTAATAAAATTCAGTAAAGTAACTAACTTCATCAAAATCTATAGAAGAAGCATAAAAATATACTTAAAACATTTTATAAAAAAAAAGCAATAGGTGCTTTTATCAAAATATCACTGTAGATAAAGACTTTATCAGACTGTTATATAATGCTTGAAATATGCATTACTTTAAATAGGCAGGTTATTCAAGGTCATATAACTTCAACCAATCATTAAAATCTGATGAATTATGGTGAAAACAAAACCTTTGTAAAAAAACCATATAAAATATTAAATACATTACAAATGTAAATGTGTTTTAAAGATTTATCTCTGAATTAATAACTTAGGGTATCTCATCCAGACCAAAAGACACTGTCATTTCTCTGTGCTCTGGTTAGACAGATTACGGAATATAATGCCCCTTTTAGTATGTATCTATCCAAACACATCTCATGGCTAGAATGACCATAGAGGCTTCTAACTAAAAAGATCACCAGACTAAAAATTGTCAGCTATCAAGACAATCTGGAAGCTCTGTCCCTATACTCTGTGTCCCATAGACTCCTGCACAGTAATTCATGTCTAGCTTCTTGCAGTTAAGCAGCCAACCATCCTGATGTTCTTCACTTCCTTAAAACAGATGGAATCCTGTGTTTGATTCCTTACCACTTTTACTGGCCTTCTTCATATATAGCTTCTGGGTGCTGTTCTTTTTTTTTTTTTTTTTTTTTTCGTTTTTTTGTGCTTAAAACTGATATTTCATTTTATCATACAAATGAACCCAAAACACCTGCATGAAGCTAGAATCTTTGACATGTATGTCTGCCATGTATACATCTTATCTAAAGTCATCATCTTTGGTGACTAAAATGTTCCTTTTATCATGGGTTCTTCTGTGTGACACTATTTTTGGTCTACTAAGTGGACGTTGACTTAGAAGCAATCTAAAAGAAAATGCATCAATTTTTGCACTATCTCTGGAGAAGCTACTTTCTTCTATATTTCCTTATCCCACTAAAATTAATTTGATTATAACCATGCCATTCATTATTAACCATGACTTCTGAAAAACAGATAGGTTGTGAGACTGAAAAGAATAAAGGAAGTAATGTTCTTCAATTCAGGTTTTCAGGACGTATTTTGTAACTTCATGAAGTAACAATACAGAATGGAATTTGTTGGCATATGGTTTATATTCTTCTCAGAAACTACAGATGCATGAGTGAAATGTAAACTGCAAGGTATTCCACGTTTATGCCCTTTGGCCAATTAACTCAATCACGTGATTTCCAAACAATGACATGCATTCCATTGTGTTCGTACTGAGTGCAAATGTTATCCATTTCCTAATGAATACACA
This sequence comes from Protopterus annectens, assembly GCF_019279795.1. Taxonomy (NCBI): domain Eukaryota; kingdom Metazoa; phylum Chordata; order Ceratodontiformes; family Protopteridae; genus Protopterus; species Protopterus annectens. Next base: position 258,769,173 of record NC_056740.1, on the reverse strand, counting down.
CAAAGAAAAAAGATAATAGTTTCATAGTTTCATAGTATAGTACTAGGCTATCTGCCCTGGGGCATTTGTAAGCCTAGCCATAGTGATGTGGCTTTTGCCACCCCATGAAATGGTACAAAAATGTACAGAATAAATCTAGAATACTGTGCCTCTGTCTAGTAGTGACACAGTGAAGGTCCCCTTATATAATAGAATTAGTTTACTGTGCCCCTGTCTAGCAGTGACACAGATGTGACCCCTGGGGTAAACTTACGATCTCCCATCCACTCATCAAGATTTCTCTTGAAGAGAGTCAGTGAGGGGCTCTGCCTAATACGAACTGGGATCCTGTTCCAAAGCATGGGAAGCCTCTGGGTTATGAATCTATCCCTCCAGCATGTCCTATTCATACTTGTGCCGAGGTTTAAGTCTTTAGCTCTAGTGGTCCTGATGGATTTGGATTTTTTGAGGTGGAGCATGTCCATCAGATCCTGATTGGACATGACCTTGTACGTCAGGCAGAGATCACCTCTGAGCAGGCGGTATGCTACTGAATAGAGCTGAAGTTTCTTTAGTCTGGCAGAATAAGACATATGTTGGAGACCCTTGATCCTTTTGGTGAGGTACTTTTGTGGTCTCTCCAGCTGTTGCAAGTGCCGGGTGAGGTACATACCAAATGGGGCATTGTACTCAATCATGGACCTGATGAGGGAGGAATATAGGGGTACAATGACATCCTTGGATCTGGATGTGAAATCCTTCATGATGAGGTGTGCAAGGTAGAATGTTTTTCTAACCACTTTGGCAACGTGGGTGTCAAATGAGAGGTCACTGTCTACTTGGGTCCCTAGGTCTCTGATTACTTTTTCCGTACTCAGTGGGTTGCTGTCTATGTGATAATTTGTGGGTACTTTGTTTTTTCCAAAAGGGATGACTATACATTTTTTGGCATTTAGTTTAAGGCCGTGACTACGGCACAAGTTGTCCGTTTCAGTGAGGCCTTTTTGTAGGATGTGTGTATCTGCTGGTGTATCGACTATGGCACCTAGTTTGCAGTCATCTGCGAACTTTGTCAGCCACAGCCCTCCCATGTTTGCTTTAACATCTGAGAAATAAATGCCAAACAAGAGGGGTCCCAGGACAGATCCCTGTGGGACACCACTTATGACTGGCTTTGAGTCTAACATTGCTCCAGCGATTTTAACTTTATGGGTTCTGTCCTTTAGCCAGTTTGCAACCCATCTAATGACATAAGGGTTTACTTTTAAGCTGTTTAGCTTATCTATGATGCCTGAGTGGGGTATTATGTCGAAGGCCTTAGCCAAGTCCAGGTATGCTGTATGGACTGCTTTGCCCTCATCAATGGCTCTAGTGACTGTTTCAAAAAAGTCAACCAGGTTTAAAAGGCAGGATCTGCCCTTTACAAAGCCGAACTGGGTGGGGTCAAGCGTCTGTAAGTCCCCTATGTCTCCATTTATGAGTTCCATAATGATTCTTTCCATAGCTTTGCAGACCAGGCTAGTCAAGCTTATGGGGCGGTAGTTTCCAGGGTCTGTAGAGGCACCCCCCTTGTGGAGTGGGACCACTGTTGCTGTACGCCAGTGTTCAGGTACATATCCTGAAGTAAGGCTAAGGTTAAATAGCATTTTTATGTGTGGGTTTAGCTCCTCTTGGAGTCCATGTAACACGCACCCCGGGATACTGTCAGGTCCCATTGATGCTGTGTTTTTTGCTTTGTTTAGGGCGGTTCTCACTTGGACATCTGAGATGACAGGGAGATTACATTCAGCTGGGATAAGTATTTCTTCTTTTGGGGGTGAAGGAGGCGAGAAATTTGCACTGAACCTGTCAGCCAGAATGTTAGCAATATCTCTGGGTTCAGTGTATTTTTTGTTGTTGTGAACCAACTCTGAGCATATCTGAGGGTTTCCGCCCAGGTTTCTAACATAGCTGAAGAAGGCTTTGTGGTTATCTTTAGTGTCCTTAGCGATTTTTCTCTCAAAGTTTGCCTTGGATGTTTTTATGAGAGAATGTAGTTTTCTGCTAATGTTGATCAGAGATATCTTCCCTTCATGGGATTTCGCTCTGACATGCAGTAGCTTCCTTCTTTTGTTATACAATTTGTTTATGGCTGAGGTCCACCAGACAGGATGCTTACATTTGGTGGAGAGGGACTTGGATTTGTTTGGGATTGCATGATCCATGCATTCTTGGAGATGTCCATAGAAAGCATTTGTGAAGGATTCGGCATTGTGGGATGTGGTATCCACTGGCACAGTGGGCTTAAAGGATACCATCTCAGTCTTAAGAAGAATGAAGTCTGCTTTTGAGAAGTTTTTCACTGTGGTCTTTTGTGCTGGGGGTGGAGGTGGGATATGTATATCCAGGGTGATTAGTTTGTGGCCAGATCTCACTAGTGAGGGGTATACTTCCGGTGTGGAGCATTTTGTCCCCATGTTTGTGATGATCAGGTCTAGTATATTATCTCCCCTAGTGGGAGAGGCGACTAGTTGTTCCAGTGCATTTGAATTTATGAATTCCAGGAACCTTTGGGCTAGGGTATTAGGGCTAGAATAATGTACCCAATCTATGTTTGGGTAGTTGAAGTCTCCCAGTATGATGGTATTTTGTGATACATTCATATCCTCCAATGTCTTCAGGAAGGCTGGGTGGGGTTCTTGAGATTGGGAGGGTGGTCTGTAACATGCTACCAGTTGTATAGCAGTTTTGCCTATAGTTAGTTGCACCTGTATGGTCTCTGATGCTTCATGTGTTGCTACTAACCTGGAGGTGTGGGTGTCCTTTATGAATATGGACACTCCCCCTCCCTTTGTGGTTCGGCCCGGGTTTTGGGGCTGAAAAGCATGATACGAGGTATAGCCTGGTAGCGCTGGGTTGCTCTCTGGAGCCTTGAACCAGGTTTCAGTTACTGCACAGACGTCGATGTTCTCCATGCTGAGGAGTGCATCAAGTGCCTGCATCTTGAGATTTAGACTTCTGGTATTGAGCAGCATTACCCTTAGTTTTTTTCCATTTTTGTTTTCTAAGGAGGTGGGTTTGTCTTTTGAGCCTTGCCTAAAAAAGGCACTATGGGGGTGGCAAGAGCCTTAGCCAATATCCGGAAGCCCAGTGGTGACAGGTGTAAGCCATCCCTTGCGAAGCAACGTGGCTTGTCCAACATATCATCCCAGGCAGACAGACATTGGATCCCCTTAGAATGACACCAGTACTTGAGCCAATTGTTAAAGCTGATCATCTTGTCTTTGTATTGTGGTATCATTCTTTGTGAGGGCAAGATGCTGCTCAGGGTCAGGGTCATACCAGCCTGGGCTACATAATCGGAGAGCTCCTCTATGTCTCTTTTCATGTAGTCCAGGGAGGTACATCTCAGGTCATTCACACCAGCATGGACAATGACGGAGTCATATTTGTACTTGCTTTGGAGTGACCTGAGTGCGTGTGTTATGTGGCGGATCCTAGCTCCCGATAGACAGCTCACAGTCACCTTCTCCTTGTTCAGCCTGGTCAGTGGGACATCAGTGTGTCTGACTATGGAGTCACCTATTACTAGTGTATCAGGCAAGGTGTTTGGCCTTAAGGGCTGCGATTGGTCAACACACTGATTTATTGAAGTATGTGTTGCATGTGTTTTGTTTTGAGGTGGTGGATTTTTGGATGTCTGCTTTGGGAGCCTCTGTTGTTTTGGTAAGTTTTTTATTAGAGCCTCCGAGTATGTCTTTGTGTTTTTATGTGTTTGGTTTGCAGTTGTGGTAGGTCTACGTGGGACTGGGATTGTTGTGTGTGTGGTTGCCATCTCCTCCTGTCTGGTCATGCCAGCCCTGAGTTGAGAGAGTTCAGCCTCCAGTTTGGCTATATAGTTGCATCTCTCACATGTATTTGTGTTTGTTGGGAGGAGGAGAGGGTTGTCTGTGTACATGAGACAATTGTAGCATTGTCTTAAGATACCCAGATTGACCAGCTGAACTGGAGAGGACGTCAGTAATCTACCACTCGACATGCTAGAACAGTATAAGTGAGTGCTGTACCTTTAAGGGAAGTGGATATTCACAGGGGTGGTAAGTAGATGTAGTGCTTTACTTAGTACGAGAGTGCTTACTTAGTAGAGAAGTATTGAGAACAAGTGCTAGGCTTATAATACAGTGAGTAGTCTGGTTTTACTAAGAGTAGAGCTTCCTTAAGGGAAAAGTTGAAGAACAGACTTGGCGGAGCCAGAAAAAGTTTAACCTTGTTTAACCGGCGCTCCTGTATATAGAGTCTATATTATATTATCAAAAGGAACGAATCTCGAATGGCTTAAATATCGAAATTGCCATTCATCGATTTGTTTTTTGTGAAATTGTGGTACAGTGAAGATCAGGAATTTTGCCCTTTCCTCACTGTAGTGTGATCTCAGAGTCAGTATATATAATTAGTGGGGGCGCAACCCCCCACAAAAGCGATTTCGATGAATGGCAATTTCGATATTTAAGCCATTCGAAATTCATTCCTTTCCATGTTATGATATGGACCCTGTATATAGACTGTGGCTGGAAGCCAAGCTAGAATCCATGCTGCTCACAGATCCCAGCGGACAAAAAAGGTAATATAGAGCATGCAGACTTCCTTTCCTACAAACACTAGAGGTCTGTTACCAAAGCTTTGACTACATTCTGACAAAAATACAATCTAACTTTCCTGATGACAGATTTGCACACCATTTATAAAGAACTCTCTGTAAATCAAGTTCTAGTTAGTCAGCTTTGATCTTGATTCTGGAATGCAAATAAATGATAAAAGGAATGCTTTCTGCAAAGAACTCAAGCGTCAGTCAGACCTCTCAACTATCAGTAGAGATGATGTAGCAATATTAACCAAGAAGCAAGTTGAATAACACCACCAAGGATTACAAATGGTTTAAAAAACATAAAATTTGTGAGAGATCGAGTGCTTTTGTTCCACTGAGGAGACTTCATCAGAATAATCTGCAATTAAAAAGCCTTCATTTTATACTGCTCTCAGAGAAAATCCATTGGTTAATTAAAATAATTGTGGAATTACCCCACTAGTTCAATTCTTAAGAATGAATTTAAATGCTTAAGGCATATAATGATATACACAGTGTATAAAAGTATATGCTTTATATATATATATAAATATATATATATATATATATATATATATATATATATATATATATATATATATATATATATATATATATATGGATCTACTTTCATTCACTGAAAACACATTTCACTGAATTTCAATTCATCCTCAACAAATCACTGAAAGCTCAAATCACTGAAAACTCATTTCACTGACTCACATTTCACTAAATGTAAGTACTGTTGGGCAAATAAAACGTATATGCCCTTTTCCCCACTGTAGTGCAATCCTGGAGTTAGTATAAATAGTTAGGGGGGTGTGGGGGTGTAGCGTCCCACCTACTTAGCGTTTACATTTATAAATCTCATTTCACTGAAAGCTAACAATATGAAACCAAAAGTAGGTGGGGGGCTATGCTTCCACACGCCCCAATGTTGGGGGCTGTGCTTCCCACATCCCCCAACTATATATGCTAACTCCAGGGTCACACTACAGTGGGGAAAAGGGCACATACATTTTATTTGCCCAACAGTACTTACATTCAGTGAAATGTGATTCAGTGAAAGTAGACCCATATATATATATATATATATATATATATATATGCCAAAAGTAAAACCAAATGAACTTCAAACAAAATAAAATGACACCAGATAGGAAACAGTAAAGTCCAACACCAGGACCGCAAATTTCAAGTTAAGCGTTTTCACTCACTTTATTAACAATGAGCTTCTTCAGAACAAAGTGCCTTACACAATTAATTCCTTTATAAACAGTAGTCAATTAAATCAATTAAGTCTCATGACATTCCCAACAGGACGTTAATAAAGTATTCAATGTTTAAATATTTAAATAAATCAATATTAATGATAATGAATCTGTGTAAATGTGAAAGAAATTAATAATAAATAAATAACTTATACAAAATATTTACAAATGTTCATGTATAAAAACATATGTGTATAGATAAATAAAAATAAAAAATATATATATATATATATATATATATATATATATATATATATATATATATAAATGTATGTATATAAATATGAATTTATGTGTGTGTTTTGGCTACCTACTCCTAGCTAGTGTTAAAAAACATTTAATGTTAATAGTACCATTAAGGCCAGGAGTTTGGTCAACAATCAACATTATTTGCCATAAACTTACTCTACACTCCTAAAAAGTCTTGTAATCACCTGTAAATAGGTCTAAATTTACCTTCTCTAACACAAAAAAAGAAAACTTCTTAAACAGGGGACACACTGTAGCGTGAACAGCCAATCCATTGGTACCATCCTTCTTTCTAATGGCTAAACAATGTTCGTAAATTCTTTTGTTGAGAGCTCTAATAGTCTTACCACTATAAAACTTGTCACCTGTATCACACTTAGCACAATAAACAACATTAGTTGTGTTACAAGTGTAATGATTCTTAGACCAACAAGTCCTTGCAAAGTGCTTAAATTCAATACTAGACACTTTGCTCATAAATCTACACTGTTTGCACAGTCCACAAGAAAAACTTGCAACAATGTAAGATGTCATGTTAGAAACCACTTCTTTGCTGTTGTTCTCCAATTTGGACTTAATGTTAGTAATCTTTTTATAAGTAAAGAATGGTCTGTCCCCCAAAATCTTTACAAGTTCCATATTCCCCATCATAACTTTCCAATGGTCTAATAAAATTTTTCTAATGTAGACCATCTCATTACAGATGGGAATGGGAAAAGCTAAGGAAAATTTAGAAGAATCATTGTGTTGAGCGATGATGGACACCCCCCCTAGATGTGTCACCAATGCTTAGAATAGGACAGGCCGAGGTGTTTCTGAGCCCCATAACTTCCTGAGCCAAACCAAATCATAACCTCTTTCAACAAAATACCGTGTCAGCTTAACCACCTCATGCAGGAAAACAGAATGTTCACTTGTTAACCTGCTGAGGCATATAAACTGACCTTTGACTACTCCACCCTTCATGTGAATGGGATGTAGACTATCCTTCTGCAAATATTGATTCACAAAGGTGGTCTTCCTAAATATCTGACTCTTGAAACTTTGAGAAGAAGTGTCAAATGTTAAGTGTATGCCCAAAACATCAATGGACTTACCAAAACCACCAACTGTGAACTTTAGAAAGGTAGTAGTAAAGTTGAGATATTCCACAAAGGTTAAGAAGCTAACACAGTCGCCCTTCCACAGAAAAATTAAATCATCTATGTATCGCCTGTAAAACAAAATGTTTTCGAAATAGGGCAAAACATAAAGATGTTTCAATTCCCAAAGGGACATTACCAGATTAGCAAAGGATGGAGCAACCCTTGACCTCATTGCAACACCAGATGTCTGCTGAAAAAAACAGTCACCAAACTTGAAAAAATTGTTGGTTAGAACTAATTCTATTAAGGTACAAACAGTATTAACAGTATTGTTCCCAAAATCTGTATACTGTGTCAAATATTCCCTTAAATATTCTAAACCAACCTCCTGATCAATGCTTGTGTACAGTGAGGTGACATCAAGGCTTGCAAAAGAAAATTCACCAGATACTTCAACCCTGTTAAAAAGTTCTAACAAATGCCAGGAATCACGTAAATAAAATTTAGATTTCTGGACTACAGGGTTCAATAAACTGTCCAACCAAATAGAAATAGGCTCTGTTTTGGAATAAGCAGCAGACACAATGGGTCTAAAAGGGGGGTTCAAACAGTCCTTATGCACCTTGGGGATGCCAAACAGCACCGCCATTTTAGGGTATTCAACCTGTAAAAACTTATAGATGTCAAAATCAATGCTAACCACACAGAATAGATCAAATAATGTAGTGTCCAGTCTTTGAAAACAACTTTGAATGAAATCACTACTCACTGCCCTGTAACACTTGTCATAATTCAGTAAGGAAAACATAGCTTGCTCATATTCTGTTGTTTTCATAATGACTATCAAACCCCCCTTATCAGCTTTCATGACTCGAAGTTCGTTGTTTCTACTTAGGTCACTGAGAGCCCTTCTTTTACCTTCTGACAAATTGGAAACATAAGACCCTGCTCTCAAAGTTCTAAACTGTTTTTCACATAGTGTACCAAAAACCTGTATGGTAGAATTTAAAGCAGGGTTATATGTGCTTTTCTTCTTAAAAGTTGTTGAATCATTCCTAACCTCTGGAATGTTGTCATAGATAAACTTCAAATTAAGTTTCCTTAAATACAACCTAAAATCAACAATCAATCTAGGAATGTTAACATTGTTTGAAGGAATGAAAGAAAAGCCACACTTTAAAACATAAACCACATCATTACTAAGGTCATCACCAGTGAGATTTAAAATCTCAATGTCAAAAGTTAATTCTTTTTCCAACCGTTCCCCTTCCCCCCCATTCTTGTTCTGTGCTTGTGACCATTTCGGAGTCTTTTTGTTGCCTGTGGAGTCCATTAAAAAAGGACCTGTTGCATTAACAACACCCAAGGTGTCATTGGAACCTTGATTAACTTGGCCAGTTGTGTCCCTGTTGTCATTCAGACCAGAATTGCCTGAATTATCAGAACATTGTGCACTTTACTGTTACTATTATCATTGCTGTTGCCACCCAACCTAGTCACTGTAGCAAAAGACTGTTTTCTACCTCAACTCAAGTTTTTGAAATTAAGTGGATATGCTGAGCCGTTTGAATAAGAAAGCAAATCCCTTGTAAGTTTACCACGTTTCCTTTGAATGACAGATGCCCTGTGCCTATCCACCTTAGCGGTAATGCCAGAATATAAAGTACAAAAGGAAGAAAAACAAGGCAATAATTTAATATTCTTATCAAGTGTCGCCAGTTAATTTTTCATAGAATTGATATCCTTCTTATATTGTAAAATCAAAGCCTTCATAAGAGAAACACCAGTATTGTTAAATAATTCAACCAATTCCTTGTAAAATGTGTCACCATAGGTAACACAATTGGGAAATCTGAAGACGCTTAAACCTTGTGGCACACAGCCACGTCCAATGTTCTCTTCAAAGTAAAGAGTCTCCAATTGTAAAGACACTATCTTTATCGCTAACTTTTCTAGTTTAAAAATATTGTTTTTACAAGACTCAGAATCTTGGTCGTCATTATTCTCTGCTGTACCACTTACTTGAGCAGAATCAACGCCATCCTTAACATCTGAAAAAGGATTGTAACTCGTCAAAAAAAATGTTGCTAATAAGATCTTCACTAGTTAGATTTGAGACCGCTGAAAAGACACCATTAACTCCAGAACTGGAAATCGGCCACCTTCCACTTGCCTGAGTGTGCATGTCAGAAACTACTATGCCCACTTCATGTCCTTCACGTCTTCCACTAGCTTGATTAGCTTGATTGCAGTCACCATGGTTACTAGACAGGCCCGAAAGCCTCAAAAAACCTTCACGGATAGCCCCCGTGATGATGGAAGTGAGCAGATCCGAAACTCCACCTGAAACACCAGGAGTGGAGTGTATGGCAAGGTTGAGATTACTGTCCTTTGTTGATTCACCCCAATCATGGTGCAAAACACAAAAACACCAAAAGTAAAACCAAACGAACTTCAAACAAAATAAAATGACACCAGATAGGAAACAGTAAAATCCAACACCAGGACCGTAAATTTCAAGTTAAGCACTTTCACTCACTTTATTATCACCTATATATATATATATATATATATATATATATATATATATATATATAAAACATAAGAAGTTACATATAACAACTTTAAAATTACAATTTATTTACCCTGCTATTCAAAACTGATGTTACTGATACATGTTCATTCAACCCTGGTGAAAAAGTGGCATCTAACCTAAGTTGCCATGTATGTTTTCTATTACTGTGCCATCCTTTCCAGTCCCCCCCCCCCCCCGGGTTAATATTAATTTTTTTTCCAAAATTCCAAAGGAGAACTTTCTAAATCCAGTACAGCTGGCTGAGTGTTTATAAAAGTCACTGTTTTCTTTATGGTTGGCAATATCATAAATATGTTCATAGATGAATGTTTTAAATGCAAGCTGTCTCTTGCCAGCATAGAATGATGGACAACTGTCACACTTTGCCAGACAAGCGACTCTTGTTGTGGAACAATTCCCTTTCTGAAATTTTATTTTACTATTAAGGATGTTACCAAGTACCAGGGATTGTGTCTGTTATAAAAAAACATTGTTTGCAACATCCGCAGGAAATACCACCCCTGTCAGTTGATGAAACCTCAAGCCCCTACCATATTATATATATCCGAATTCAATTTGAAAATATTCCAGTTTCTCTTGTCAATCTCCCTTAACTCTTTAGAAAACTGATTATGCTGTATGATAAGGGCTTTTTCACATTTAACCTCATTTTTGTAAGTTGCTGACTTGTCAAGACATATCCTAGAAGGGGTTTAAATCTACCTCTATTCATTAAACACTTCTTTAATCAAGCGACTAACTTAATGTCTCTGGGTAACCTCTTACAAGGAACATTTCTTTGAGCTTAACCAATTCATCCCACACCTCACCATACTGGGATGTCATCCTTGCCACCCTAATTGCTTGACCTTTCATTAAGCTTTTCTTTTGTGTAAAGGGGTAGTAGCTAGTAAAATGTAAATAAGAATTACAAAAAGTATCTTCTATATATATTTGAGTTAAATCCTGATGTTGTGTGACATATAAGGGTGTCAAGACAGTTTATCTTCTCCCCACTTCAGTTGTAAGTGAATCTTAAAAAATACATAATTTTGTTTAGATAATAAACAAAGGAGTGAATCTCCACCTCCGTACTGTCCCACAAAACAAAGATGTCATCAGGGAACCTTAAATACAGGTAGAGATTCTTGGAAAACCTACTGTTAAAAACATATTGGTTTTCCCATCCTAACAACACAGTATTGGCAAAAACAGGTGTGCAGGCTGCACCCATAGCAACACCCATTATTTGTTGAAAACACTCCTCTTCAAAAAAAGATGAAATTATCGACTAAAATGAGAGACATTAATTCCAACACCAAAGCCAGTTTATCATTAGATAAGATAATCTATTCATGGTGTCATGGAACAATTCAAGCCCTTCATTTTTAGGGATAACAGTGAACAGGCCTGTAACATCAATAGTTAGAAATATTAGTTCCTTCCTCCAAATGTTAGTCTTTAAATGTCCAAGGAAGACTCAGGAATCTTTGATAAGATGTGACATTGCTTCACTAACATTTTTTACCCACTTATCAACCAGGACTGCCAAGAGATGAGTTTTTGATCCCTGTGCTGAAACAATTGTCCTGAAAGGAGGTTTAACCACATTCTTATGAATTTTCAGAATACCGAAAATTATAGGAGTGGTGAGTTTGGAATTTTATAAAATACTGAAGTTCTCAACATCAATATGCTGATTTAAAACATACTCTTCTAGATAAGAATCACTGCTTTGATATGCAACATTAATTTGATTTTTAGATGCAGCAGTCTAAGTTTCAGTGTTATGCAAGCTATCCAACATCAAGTTGGAATAATCTTGTGCATCAAACAACACTATTCCACCCCCTTTATTAGGTTTCATAATGCATAAATTCCTGTCGTTCCTAAGTTCATCCAAAAGTTCTTTCTCTTTCCTGTTAAGATTATGGAGTATCCATTTGCTGAGAGAATGCATCTTATAGAGATATCCACTCTTTCAAAAAGTTGTATGGTAGGATGTAAGGGAGGATTAAAAGTACTGCCATTTTTAAGACAACCACCATAATGTAAAATACCTGAAGTTTTACTATGAGTTTTATCATGGAAGATTAAACTTCCTTGTAAATAATTTAAGCTCTACCGGGGGGGGGGTCTGCAATATCAACACATGTGGTAGGAACGAATTTGAAACCTTTTAAAAACAAAGTGAAATGGTCCTCATTTATGGGGAAATTAGTGTTGTGTTGTTGTTGTCTTTCAGCTTTTCCCGGTTAGGGGTCGCCACAGTGGAACTCCGGTCCGCTAATGATTGGCAGTAGATTTTTATGAATGCCAAAGTGGCAGCTCGACGTTCAGTCTTCAATGAAGGCGTGCCCTTTTAATGCATGTCTTTCGAACGCCCACCCAACCACGGGGAGGACATACAAGTTATAAATATAAAAACCCCAGTAAGAATTAACAACGCCATCATTCTCCATATTCATCTTCTCCTCCTTCCCCTTCCTGCTTCTGATAACCCTTCGGGGGGAACAGTATGGAGATTTCTGAAAGTGTTGTCCTGAATCCAAAACCTGTTTCAACCAGCTTGCCAGTCTCTCTGAACATCTCGTTAACTGTAAATCCTCAGGTTCAGCAGAAAATGTGCCTACAGCTACCATTTTTCTAACTTATCTCCCACCTACATCTAACCTATAAGTTTCAGCTGGTAAACATGCATCAGGATCAGAAAACACAATTTTTTTACCAGACTTTGGGGGATTTAAAAGTGAAATGGAATAAGCCATTTTATTCTTGAATTGCTTAAAATCCTGCTCAAGTTTACACATTTTCTTCATAAAAATATTATTACATCTTTTGTCTGCCTTAACTAATCCTTTCTCATATAAATCCTTGCAATAAAAAAGCAAATCATCCATAATTTGCTGGTTGAGGTTTTCAAGCTCTACACTTAATGTCCCTAAAATGTCTCATTATAATTAATAATTTTTTGAACAAGCCCAAAACCACATTTGTGAAGAATGTAATAAACTCATCCAACATCTGATCATTGTACCTTAACCAAATGAAAATTATATAAACATAAACCCTGAGGCACAATATTCAGTTTGCAACATTCTCTCAAATAACTGTTCTCAATTTGTACACTTTTAAATTTCATTACTCTTTTTTAAAATAGGTAGATTAATTCCTTAAAGATGGCTAATTATTATTATGTCCAGCATTGTTCATGTTAGCTCCTGAAAACAAAATGTCTTTTCTATAATATTTTTAAAACCAAAAGTATTGGAAGTACCATTTATAGCTTCAGATGTACCAGCAATGTTATTGTTCAGTTCAGCACAAGCAGTAGATCGCACTACCAAATGTGGATGTACATCTCTTAATAACTGAGGAACAGTATCTGTAACTTCTGCATACGTCCATGCAGGTCCGTCACTACTCTATCCATTGGTGGTCAGTTGCAAATCTTGTTCAATATTAACAGCATTTGTAACAAAGCACTGTTGTTCTGATTTAGAAATCCACACTGTGTTGAAAAAGCATTGTTGAAAAAGCATTCTGTGACTCAGCCGCAGTTCTCGCTTCACAGGGAGTGGAACTGGGGGCATGTCCTAAAGCTGGAACTGGAGAGGAAGTAGAAATGCCTGTCTTCTTTTTATGCCCTTGGTCTTTCATCTGGGAAAGAAGTTCAACCAACTGTGTGAGGTGCCCTCTCATTTAACCTTGTTTTAGAGGAACCTCTCTTATTTTCAGGCCTGATTTACTCCTGTACATGATGTATCTATTTTTGGAGGTATGTGCCTGTTTTCAGGCTTCAATACTCCTTCACCCAATTTCTTGAATCCCTCTCGAGACACATAATTTTTGAAGCTGTCTAATACACAGAAAACTACACTACCTGACCAACATACTAGAGGCACCAATAATTTAAAGAAAGAGGGCATAAAAGTCTTTCATCTCCCTTATACAGAAGCAAAAATAAATTATATTGTGTAGTAGAACTGAGCAATACAGTTCATTAAGGTCTACAGATTTTGCACTCTCATTGAAAATGTGCTTGCATTCTTCCATCATTTTTGTAAGTCTTTTTTTTAATGTACTTATGTGTAGTATTCCACATTCCTATTAGAAGCAGAAAAGTTAAGCACTGTTTGATATTTAGATTTTATGCTTATTAGATTCTGATCTTTGGTTGGATACACCTACATTTTTAATGGCTTTTGTACCTATTTTCAGTGTCTGCATGTTGAGAGGTATGCTATCAGTGCATCAGTTACTCTATGGAAAAAATAGTTGGCAAATGTACTCTGACTTGCAAATAAGTTCCTAAATCTTAGCATAATATTGCAAATTGTTCATGCTTTGCCATAACCTGACACATTTGTCTAAATGCAACATTTGATTTACTATCAAAATGTTGAAAGGCACTTTTTCTAACACCGTGTGTTCAAATGCACCTTTTTTATAAACTTTCACAATGCCGAACTGAAAATTAGAAACTCATAATAGCAAAAGTAAAGTTTGATTCACTATTATAAGTTTGGCATTGTGAATGAAGATCACGGAACAGTGCAGATCAGGAAATTTACCCTTTTCCTCACTGTAGTGCGATCTCGAAGTTGGTATATATAATTTTCAGGGGTTGTGGGGGTACAGCCCCCCACAAGGGGCTTGCAGGGGAACTTCCCCCCCTGCAGAAACTTAAAAAAATGTAGATGTTTCCCACAGTACTTTCACTACAATAGCCTGAGGGTCTGATGTCATCTTCTCACAGGTGTAGTTATTTAAAATTATTGTGAATGTTGACCTTCTGAACAATTGACATGTACAAACTCGACACAAGGATTTGACCATGTGAATAAAAAGTGTTGTGTCTTTCAACATTTTGATAGTAAACTGCAACATTATAATCTACTTCTATATTTCCTATTAAAGCAATTAAACAACAGTGTGAGACAAGATAACCTATGTTGCAACTGTTCTGTAGTTTCATACTGTCTCAGAAAGAAGTTTCCTGACACACATCTCAATGGTTCACTCCTGATTTTTTTGTTATTCTTTTGGTGGCATTCATAAGTAGTCTCGATCCCTGTGTGGGTTATCCTTAGATAATCCATTTTCCTCCCCTTCTCCAAAAAATACTGCCTTAATCTATAAAATTCCTACACACATACACACAAACACACACACGCACACACGCACACACGCACATACGCACACACACACACACACACACACACACACACACACACACACACACACACACACACACACACACACGCAAACACATATTTATGCACAGGCATCTCCTCAAAATTTCTCAAAATGTACATGTTCAGCCTTAATTGCACACACCTATTGTAATGAGTAAAGAAGTCATATATATATATATATATATATATATATATATATATATATATGCGTGTGTGTGTGTGTGTGTGTGTGTGTGTGTGTGTGTGTGTGTGAGTGTGTGTATATATATATATATATATATATATATATATATATATATATATGGTTCTACTGACTTCTCACCGCATCGACACATCACCAGCGAAATCAGGAAGAGAAGAAGCGAGTGCAGAAGACCGCTGACGGGACCCAGAAGATCGACAGTGCAGAAGACCGAATATATATATATATTATCAGCACTTCAGTTGAAATATACATTTGTACAACATACCACCTGCAAATACAAATGTTTTTGCAGGGAGTCACCTCTCCTGATTATACCCTTAATTAAATATTATCATATCAGGATTGTTGCAACTTGAAGAAAATGCAGTTTGTGTAAAAAAGAAACTATACATGGCTTTGTTTTTCTTCAGGACACCATGATGTCTTACTAAGAATCATACTGAACTGTGATTCCACATACACTAGTACAACCTAAGTAAATTAATATGGAGCACCAGAAGAGTAACGTATATCTATCCATACATATCAAATGGTTTAGGACAATAAAGTAATTTGATTAATCTCACTGAGTGACAAAATTGAATAAAATATGTTCAATACACACATTAACATGAGGTACAGCCAGATGAAGCCCCTATTACAACCCAGGTAATCTATGTTTGATTAGAAACACAGGACCATTCTGCAACAGGTGTAGGATGAGAAAGAAACGAGCAGGTTCCAGCTGCTCACCTCTCTCATGGAGGAGGGTGTGGGTTGTATGTGGGTAAGGATGGACCACTTTGTAAGGTCCTCCTGGAGGCAAGGACTTAGAGTGGCTGTCCAAATGGGAAAGTGGATGGGCCAGCAGTCATACCGGTCATGCATACCTCCCTCTTTGTTCTACTACTGTTTTTTTGAATTATCACTTTGTCTTTGGCATGTCTATGTCCACGAGTGGAGCAGTGGCTGATATCGGCATGTACAACTAGGAATGCTTACAAGCTGTTGCAGACCTTACATTATTATTACAACAAGTAAGCCAGCAATTTTCAAGTATGTGGTTCTGTAATAGATAAAGGAAATGTGAGTTAATTGAAAGTTTGGGTTTACCACTCATCCAACCCACACCATTAATGAATGGTTCAGGTATGTATTTCACATTGGACACTTGGAAGACCAATACAACTGATCTCAATATTGTTTCACATGTTCTGATTATCAGTTCAGAATCAGTTGGTTTGTTACATGATCCACTAACAATGTTTGATAAAAAGCTTTTCAAGTTTAAAAAGTTACAGCTTGAAAATAGCTATTTGTTAAAAAGTATTGAAACCAACCATGTTCCTAAGGGTCTGCTACTGTGGAGCTTCCCTAATGATGTAATAAAATGCTCTGATTTCCATCGAGAAATTTTAAACATTTTTGACAGAGATGAGTGTGACATCTTGAGATGTATGGTGAGGCACAATAATGTTCTGATAGAACAATTGTCAGGAGAAATAGATGTGCTTGATAGATCCATTAGGGAGGGCTTGCTGTTTGCTGTTTACTGACTATCAAGTTAATTACAACATTTTCACCAATGTGATAAAACCTGTGATATCATTTTAAAACGCAAAATTTTAAAACTTAAAAGAGATGCAGACAGTTATATAAATGGTACAGGGTACCCGATTCCTCACAGTTTCCATAGTAACCAGGGTCTTACAGTAGAAATCATCCAATAGGTGGCAAGCAGGCTACTATGTCACCTAATTATTTAGGAACCATGGAATCCTTTAGAGCAAACAGAGTTAAGGAGTTCAGAAAGAATCCGCAGCAGGAACCAGCAGAATTATTTGGGAAATGAACAAGACAACAAAATGTGTCTTACAAACAGGGAGCAAAGCCGAAGAGGAAGTTTCATTGCAGTCACAATCAAAAGAATTGACAGACACTTCTTTGGTAATTGATCCAGACTGTTATTCTAATTTCAAAATAGTTAAAAATTTGCAGGATTTTAATGTTTATAATTTTTCCATTAAAAATATCACCACTGAACATGCTGATGTTTTAGCTAAAGGTTTGACTTATGTGCCAGCTAGAAGGTTCTAGACATTATTATGGACCTAAAACTATTTACTCATAAATTGAATCTGACAATGTGATTACTAATGACAGAGACACTAATTTCCATGACCCTTTGCATAGACCTAGTTGTTTTAATTCTGCTTTAAACCACAATATACAAATGCTTGAAAACCTTTGTGAGACAGATATTAGAAATATCTTGTCAACCTTGTACAAACAGATTTTTTAATACATCAAAAAATAAAGTAAAAATTTGGAAGGACATTGCTGACAATAATATAAAAGCAATGAAGCTTGATAAAGGGGGTGGACTTGACATTATGAATCAGAACAATTATAAAAATCGTATGAATGCAGTATTCTTGGAGGATGCTTACTTTGACTATTACAGGGTCAGTTATTGAAAAATGAATATGAATTCATGGTCATTGAGAATCCAGTTATTGCAGGGGGTGTTTGGCATACCCAAAATTCATAAGTGTATAGATAACCCATCTTTTAGACCAATAGTAGACAGAATGAGATCTAAGACATATTATATAGCTAAGTTTTTAGACAATGTTTTAAAGGACTTAGAGAATGTGTAATATCAGTGTAAGGATTCATGGCAATTTTTGAGTCAAATTAATGAGATCAGACTTATACAGGATGCCATTTTTGTCACTATCGATGTTCAAAACCTTTAATCAGTCATACCTCATGATGCAATTTTAGAATGGTTTGAAGAGAAATTGTCTGAATTTGGTAATTTACACCCTGAGAAGATCAATGCAGTAGTAGTTTTAATGGAAACGGTTTTGAAAAATGTTTTTTATGTTTTGAAGGACAATTCTTTAAGCAAGTTACCGGAGTGGCCATTGGTGCAGCATGTGCCCCAATTTTTGCAAATTTGGTAATGACACATTGGGAGACAGTTTATTTTCAATAGTATTTTCAGTAACTCCTGGAAATTTTATACATGTTTTGGGACAACATACTTATTTTGAGGGTAGACACAGGATAAATTGTCAGAATTCATTGAATATATTGACAGTACAGTGGATTTTTAAAATTCAAATATAAATGTGATAAAGAGAAAATAGTATACTTACATATGGAACTGTCCAAGGATACAGCTAGTAGTGGGTTTAGGTCTAATATGTAATAGAAAACTCACTATTTTGAACTCATATTTACATTATAACAGCTGGCACCCAAGACAACAAAAAAGGCATTTGTAAAAGGACAGCTGGTCCATGCGGCTAGAATGACCTCTGACTTGGATAGAATTTACAAGGAATGTGAAATCGTAATTGATATGTTCAATAAGAGGGGTTATCCTACATGTTTTATAAGTGAAATAAGGGACAAAGTAACCATTAAGAGAAGAAATGGTATGTATGTCCCTATTTCAAATGCTTCAAACAATGGTGGGGCTAGCAGTAATGATAGCAATTTTTTTACAGGAAACTAAGAGTAACAACAAAGTTTTGCAGGGTGCCATGAGTATTAATGAGTTCAAAAGTAATAATTAACTTATAATCACATTATTTTTAGATAGTAAGGCAATAGCAGCAGTTATTTTCAAAAACTGGAACCTTTTTAAAGCAGAGTGCACTTTACTTAAAAATTTAGAGCAAAAAACATGTATAGTATATAGAAAAGATAAAGCATTTAAAGATTTTTTGGAACAACATAAATTTGTTTTATACAATAAAACCTGACAAAAACTTGGTATGAGTTAATGTAGCAGCTGCTCCCAATGCCCTCATATATGTATGTCAGATCATTTCAGTGTAAACAGTCAGGAGTATAAATTCAATGCCCATTTTCTAGCAGTTCAAAACAGGTTGTGTACACTGCATTGTGTCATTCATGTCTAGCTTTTTACATCAAAAAGACTTCCAGAAAATTAAGGGAGAGTATTTACAAACACATGTTAGATATAAGGAAAGGTAGGAATACCAGTGCATTATTTTAGCACATAAAGGAATTTAATTCACATAAGTTCCACTTTCTGGTAATAGAGCAATGACAAATGACCCTTCTGGTTTTATAATAAATGAACATCTAGGTAAGTGTGAATTAAAGTAGCAAATTAGCTTGGATGCCATGAATTTTTCAGGTTTGAATGACTCCTGTTCTATTTATTCACTTTTAAAGTTAAAGTATTTTGATGCTTGATTATTTTGCAGTCTGGATCTTTTTAAGTGACAGTATTTAATATATTTATTTTATTTATCACACTAACTGTTATTTGAATTTTAATTGATAATTGTTGTAAAAACTTTAGTGGATATCTTAGGTCACATGACATTGTAGAATTATTATTTAATGTGAGGTATTTAATTCAAATGTAGTTCTGATGAAATTCCATTGAATACTGGAATGAAAGTGTTCAACTTTCATTACAATGTTTGTCAATCTGCATTTTCTCTACTGCATTTTTTTTTTTTTGAATTATCAGTTTGTCTTTGCTGTTTTGATTCTCACTTTGACTAAGAGTCATATTGAACTATCATTCCACATACACTAGTACAACATGCAGTGGACAAATAGAAGTGATAAAACATATCATCAAGCATATATAATCAAGCTAAGACAACCTGAGGAAATTAATCTGGAGCACCTGAAGGGTAACCTGTATACCTATGCATACATATCAAATGGTTTAGGACAATCAAGTAATTTGATTAATCTCAATGAGTGACAAAATTGTGTAAAATATGCTTGATACACACTTCAACATGAGACACAGCCAGAAGAAGCCTCTATTGCAACTCAGGCAACCTATGTTTGATTAGAAGCACAGGACCATTGTGCAACAGGTTGGGGTGAGAAAGAAACGAGCAGGTTCCACCTGTTCACTTCTCTCATGGAGGAGGGTGTGGGGTATATATGGGAAGGGATGGGCCACTTTGTCGGGTCCTTTTGTAGGCAAGGACATGCAGTGGCTGCCCAAATGCAGAAGTGGATGGGCCAGTAGTCATGCCTGTCATATATACCTCCCTCTTAGCACAAGAAATGTGGACAAAGTCAAAAATAATGGGTGACAAAAGGCCAAAAAATAAGAACATATTTTAAATATTGTTCTTATAAACTTTGAAAGTTGCTAGAATAAAAGGCTTTGCGTTATAATGCATTTCCTGAAAGGTGTGAAATCTGGAACTCAAATGTCTGTTTTTATTTAGTGAATTAATCCTTAGTGATTCACCAGAAAAACACTAATTATATAAGATATAGACCAAAACTATGAGGTAAAAATCTGGACATTATGCAAAAAATTTGCACATTTGAGAGGTATGGGCTCATCCCTGCAAACAACATTTCATTCTCTACCTATTTACTGAGGTGATATCTGCAGACAAAAGTAGCCGTGGCTACAACCTAAAGCACTAAAATTACCTCCATCTGAAGTACTGGGGGACCACAAGGCTTACTTGTCATCGGATCTCACAAGGATGCCTAATTGTTTCCTGCAAGGAGGAGTGCTGGGACCCCAAACTGGAGGGGTTAAACTACTAGATGAACTGTGAAAGAAACCGGGATCTTGTCTATGAGTATCATTGACAAGGTAGCTTATGGAAGCTATGCTACAACAAAGTGTCAGCACATCCTTGAATATAATACTAAACTTGATTTGCAATAAAAAAAATTGCAATTCATAACATGCAACTCAATGCATAAAATGTATCACAGAAAAATCCTTGAACAAACTAACATAAATCTTCACAAATATTGATTCAGTTTTCAATTCAAAAAAAAACATCAGGATGCCAAAAGTACAAACTCATATAACATATAATTCCTATAATCTCCACAAAATGGCTGGTTAAATGATATGCCTCAAATTATAACAAAGTAAATCACAATAAAAATAATAAATAATGATTATGAAATTAACAAACTGCTGAAGAACTTAAGCTACAGCCAAAACTCTGAGTGTATTGCAGTTACAATAGACTATCACTAACTGTTATTGATGGTTTAAAAGAAAGCACAAGCCTGGTCTCAGCGTGACCGTCTGCAGCCCCCACCCAACACAAAATAAAATAATAATAAGATATAAGTGGTATATATTCTCTCCAGTACAGAAACAAAAACAAATACAATACCAGTGTTAGCTATTTCCTCTTCTACTTATACAAACACACACACACACACACACACACACACACACACAACACACAACACACACACGCGTGCACACGGATACACGCACACACGCACACACCACACACACACACACACACACACACACACACACACACACATGCACACACATACACGCACACACACACACGCACACACACACACACACACACACACACACACACACACACACACACACACACACACACACACACTCATGTACACTCTCACACAGGGAGGTGACCCTTCTTATTTTTAAGTTCAGCAACACAAATATAAAATCACTCCTGATCCACCAGCTTCAGTCTGCCTCCTCATCCAAACAGCCTTGCATACCATCTTAGTATCCCCACCTCCTAATTTTTGAACTGTTGCTGAATAATTCCACAGAAAATTAACTTCACAATCAGTTTAGGAAATAAATTTCCAGACAGAGCTGTGAAGTAAGAATTGCACAGTTAATACTATATATATATATATATATATATATATATATATATATATATATTTATATATATATACTGCTTTTAATCGAAGAGAGCAGTAGACCGCTCAGTTACGCGAAAGTGCACTTATTCGAAAGTGAACTTTCGTGAAACTCGGTTCAACGAACCAATAAATAGATAAAAAAAAACCACTAACATTACATTGAGTGGGGGCTTTGCCCCCACACACCCCCAATGTGGGGAAGCTGTGCCCACACACACCCCCTACATAAATATACCAACTCTGAGATCGCACTACAGTGGGGAACAGGTAAATTCCCTATTCCCCACTGTAGTGTGCCTTGGTGCTTCAGTTTCCCTGAACGGTTCGTTGAACCATGCTTCATGGAAGTGCACTTTCGTGTAACCGAGGATCCACTGTTCGTTTTCAAACAAGTGGATTTACGGTCCGTTACAGTAGACCCATATATATATATATATATATATATATATATATATGGGTCCACTATGTAATCTCGAAATACTGAAATCCTGAATTTCAGTATTTCGAAATCACATAGCTGAAAACCCAACTACAACACACATTTCCGAAACCTCATAACAGGGAAATTCAAAATTCTGAATCTATGCTACACATACAGCACACACATAAACATACACACAACTCTCCCCCACAATCAAACAATACTACACTACAGATAAGCAGAGGGGCAAGCCCCCCTGCATCCCCCCATGTGGGGGGCTGCACCCCCACACCCCTCTACTTATATATTATAACTCCGAGATCGAACAGACACACAAAGGAAACTCACACCCACACATTTTACAGTCCCTCACACACACACATATCACAGTCACAACACACACTTACACACTACACATTAACACATACATACTTACCTAAATCTCCACCCATCCATCCACACACCACACCAGCGGAAGTGGAAATTCAACATCTCTGTGCTTCAGGATTTTGAATTTCATGCTTCTGCCGGTTTTGGAACTTTGAGTTTTCGGCTATGTGATTTCAAAATACTGAAATTCGGGATTTCAGTATTTCAAGATTAGATAGTGGACCCATATATATATATATATATAAAATCTATACTATGCTGACAAGTTGCTGTTAAACTATTAAAAATTATGAAACTGTACGTCTTTTCCAGTATAAAGCTGCATTGCAAAATGCCAAAAACACTTGTTTTTTCAAAAAAAAAATAAATAAACCAACAAATAAAAAGATAAAGAAACTGTAATAACTCCATAATTTCTTAACATTTTATAGCAAATGAGTCTACACATCTTATAATAGGCAACCGTGTTTGTGCAACTACGTCTGAAAATATTTTGCAGTCTATTTTGATATTGGAGCTTATGAGATAGATACTCATAAATGGTATGTTAAGACAAATGGTATTTTACTGACGAATTTACTACAAAGCAGCGAAACAAATGGCATCATAAATACTCAGTCTAGAGATCTAAAACTCTTCTGCAACATCTACAGAACAGTGTGGAGGGACAGGTGTATTTCGCAGAGGATACTACTGCCATGGAACAGACTCTCCATCCACATAAAACGAAGTTCATCCACGTCCATTTTCAAGTTCAACTTAGATCCATGGATGGGAAACAGAAAATGTACCACTGGACTGCCCTTTGTACTACAAGTGGAGAGATGCAGCTCCTAAATGCTTTATGCTATGTATAGGTCCACTCGTATTATCCATGGTAGATCTTAATTATTATCATTAGTCATAATATATAATTATCTACCATGGGGTGGGTAAGGCCACTGTATAACAAAATGGAATAGTTTGTTTTTACAACAAAAATGGAAATTGGCTAGGCTTAAAATGACTTGTAAGGGGTATCCTAGTACTAAGCTGTGAACCAATGAAGCTATAAGAATTTGGAGTGAACAAGTTATGAAACTGGGAAGTTATCAGAGTCTGTTAATTTCACCATATCAATGTTATATTTACCTTTCCTAGAAGGATAATATTAAATCAAAATACATTCAAATATGTAAATGTTTGCCTACCTTGCTCTATCTGTTTATTTATTTATTCTTTATTCACTAAACAGGAAGGCTGGTCTTTTCAGCCACTTTTCCGGCCACTTGGCAAAGACGTTAAAGTTACATGATTAGCATGACAGAAACATAGGTAATATTGTTACATAGTACCATATTAACAAATAAAGTTCACAAATGGAGATCAGAATTACAGCTATAATAATAAAGAAATTAACAAATGCAATAAGTAGGTTAAATGACATGCAGTATGGGTAACAGTTTAGTAAACTCAGTATTAACACATTTTACTTCAACAGAGAAAGGGTTATGAAATCCTGTCAAGATTATACAACAAATGTATGCATACTATCCTAAATATCCAAATATATATATTTATTTTGTTGAATTAGATCCAGCCATCCATCTACAAACATGTTTTTCCCATTTTTGCATATGGGGTGTCAGGGTGTCACTTCAGCTGTGACAGTCATCTAGAGCCAATGTTCACACCACTGGTTTGCTAGATCTACCATGGATTTTCTTGAAATAGATGGGATTTTTAAATTCTTTTAAAGAGACAAAGATTATCTAACCTAACAGTAGCATAAGGTATTGAGGTCCAAGTTGTTCTAGTTTCAGAAAAGATTTTTTTGCAGGCAGATATAAAATGGGGTCTTTTAGTTTAGCACTGCAATTGATACACAGGAAGTATTAAGACATATGAGCAGCTAAGGGAATTGCCAGAAGTGGGCAGTACCCCTGTTGGGATAGTTTAAATGTTAGAGTGTTAAGACAATATGTGACTCTAGTACTAACAGATAATAAATTAGTTTTTAGTATTCAGAAGCATTAGTGTGACTAGTGTCCTGTAGGTTTGGCAAGATGTAGTAATCTGAAAATCATATTTTCAGTAGCTTGTAACAGTGTTGTATTTTGCCCAGACAAAAGAGTAATAATGGATAATGCATATTCTGTTCTGGGAATTAAAACATCAATAGTATACTATGCTGAGCTTTGTATTTAAATTGGGGAGAAATAGTGTAGGCTATCTTCGGTTGTAAAACATTAGATGTTGTATTTTCAGTATGGCCATGAAAGATAATTGATAAGTACCCCTAAATATTTTTGTTATTTACAGAAGTGGATTAATGTTCCTGAGAAGCCAAATATGCAGAAAAAAATGCATTTTCTAAGCTTTTGCAGTGTGAAAAACCATTACAATGGAACTGGTGGTATTAATAGTCACTTTATTAGCAGTTATCCAATTCCATATCAAAAGGAAGTCATTTTACAAAGCTGCTGTTAGATTGTGTAGTACCTTATACCTTGTAGTTAGTTCATTATCACTCCTTTAATATTCAAAAATATACAGTTACCCATTTCATAAGTGCAATATCATATCAGATACTGGTGTATGCATCGGACTGTTGAAGCTTACCTAACACCACCTTGGAAGTTTAGAAAAATCTATTCAGTACACATCCCATCAAATGTTATTGCTTGCATGCCACCTGCATATCTGTGTGTGTAAGATCACCCTTAAGGATTCTACAGTATACTGAATAAAGGGACAAGGTCTCCGGACCCTCTTAATAATGCAGGTCCTTTAGTTCTATGACATTTTTTCCAGAACTTTTGGAGCCTCTCTGTTTGATATGTTTAGTAAGATACATCCCAAAGAAAGCATTGTATTCTGTGATGGGCCAGATCAATGCAGAATATAGAGGGGTCCAGACTTCTCTGAACTTAGAGAAAATATTCTTAGTGATAGCTGTGTAAGATAGAAGGATTCCTTAACCACTGTCATAATGTGATGGTCAAAGCAGAGGGATTTATCTACTCATGTTCCATGGTCTCTCACCTCTTCATTTTGCAAAGTTTAAGATGGGTGGAGGGTGTGTTTGCCATAAGCAACTGTACTGCATTTTTTAGCATTTAGTTTTAGCACATTTTCAGAGCACCAACTATATTAGAAAGGGACTCAACCCAATTTACAACTGTCAGCAAACTTGGTTAACCAGAGTTCCTACATAGGGATAGATTTAGAGAACATTTACCTTGCTGATAATTTTGGATAAATGCATTCCATATCAATTCCAAAGTAATTAGAATAATAACAAACTGAATGTGGGGCAGAACCCATACTGTGGGGAAGACAAGCATGAAGAGGGCATGAAAGTAATCGGAGGGGGTACCAAAGGGTTCTGTGCTGGGACCGTTGCTATTTCACACATACGTCTCTGATCTCCATATCAAAAATCTGGAACTCTGGTTTTGCTGGTGCTCCATGTCATGTTCCATGAGTTCAGGTATTTAAAAATATCAACAGATGCATTTTTATCACACTCTTTAACTGGGGTCTACCATTAAGACAAATATAAATGATCTATGCTTGTTCTTTGCTATGCCCCAACTGCTGTCTCCACAATTATATCTAGTGCTGAAAAGGGATCAGTTTTGATGCAACTTATCAAAGCTAGCTGCTGAATTCCCTCTCTCACTTACTTCTCTGATACCAGCTGTATTGAATTCTAGGACATTTAAGATTATAATGACTTATCATAAACATCAGAATATGATTTTTTCATCCATTCAGCCTGCTTGTATGACAGGGCCGTGGAATAACTGTAATAACAAAAAAATACCTGCAGCTATTTGTATGGCAGACGGGGGTTGGCACCCCGTCG